>NC_141992.1:197627208-197794708 GCF_049901715.1 Pseudonaja textilis | reverse complement strand
TGTTCCCAGTGTACGCATGCACAGAGCTGTCAGGAGAAGGGAACAGCTAAGGAACAAGGGTCGACTCTGGAGTAAAGGCTCAGGTGAACGACCCCTTTCAAGGGGAATAAAGAGGAGCGAAAGGGGAGTAGTGTTTACAATTAGTTTGTTTCATTAGTGTGAAGATTTTTTTCATGACTCTCAGAGATTCTTTGCCAAGTATTTTCTTGTATAGCGTTGCGCTTGGAAGCTATCGGCCTGGCAGCTCTCCAAGCCTGATAAGGTCTGTGGTTGCAATTCACTCTTTGAAAGACTGTTTTCCAGGACTTTGTTGGATGTGAATACAAATTCACATTAGCCTAACAAAAAGGGGTTTTGTCAGGAGAAGGAGTCGGCTTTGTGATTTTGTGAAGCCTGCGCCAGAACACATTTGATTCCTTCCAACCCGCCATGACAGCATAAAAGCCATACCGGGTAGGGGGGGTCCCCAATCCTCCACCTAAGGATACTCTCTGTGGGGCTTCCAGGTTCCCCCTACTTTCCAAACAGATACCACTTTGGCCAAAACAGGTAGGACGTGCGTAAAATAAAACCTCCAAGAAATCCCACCCTTCGGGGGTCAAAATAGCGAAGTAAAATGTGAATAATTTACAAGAAGAAAAACTAGCTGACCACATACTTTCCAAAGCTGTAAAACAATCTGACCCGTAGCGGTTCGTTTTAACTCCGTGACAGGAGGAACACAGTTCAGAGACATTCTTGAGGGGTGAGTGTGACAGTCTTTGTGATGAGGGCGAGCAAGGAGAGATGGGAATGACGGCTGTTTAAATGTCAGTTCCTCTTTTCTGAAGGTGCCTTGTCTGTCTAAATTCCGGTATTTGAGGGGCTGCCACAGAGAGGCGGGGGTGGTGGTGTGTCAATTTATTTTCCAGAGCACCTGAAAGCAGAAAAGAAACAATGGATAGAAACTAATCGAGGGGAAAAGCAACCTGGAACTAAGGAGAAACTTCGTAACAGTGAGGACAATTAATCAGTGGAAGAGCTCGCCACCAGAAATTGTGGGTGCTCCATCACTGGAGGTTTTTAAGAAGAGATTGGAGCGTCACTTGTCTGAAATGGGATAGGGTCTCCTACCTGAGCAGAGGGTTGGACTTCCTTCCTTCCTTCCTTCCTTCCTTCCTTCCTTCCTTCTTCTCCTCCTCTTCCTCCTTCCCCACTCCTCCTCCTTCTTCTTCCTCCTCTTCTCCTCCTCTCCTCCTCCTCCTCTTCCTCCTTCCTTCCCTCCTTCTTCTTCTCCTTCTCCTCCTCCTCCTCCTTCCCCTTCCCCCCTCCTCCTCCTTCTTCTTCTTCCTCCTCTTCTCCTCCTCCTCTTCCTCCTCCTCCTCCTCTTCCTCCTCTTCCTCCTTCCTTCCTTCCTTCCTTCCTTCCTTCCTTCCCTCCCTCCTTCTTCCTCTCCTTCTCCTCCTTCCCCCTCCTCCTCCTCCTTCTTCTTCCTCCTCCTCTTCCTCCTCCTCCTCCTCCCTTCCTCCTTCCTTCCTTCCCTCCTTCTTCTTCTCCTTCCTCCTCCTCCTCCTCCTCCTCCTCCTTCCCCTTCCCCCTCCTCCTCCTTCTTCTTCTTCCTCCTCTTCTCCTCCTCCTCCTCTTCTTCCTTCCTTCCTTCCTTCCTTCCTTCCTTCCTTCCTTCCTTCCTTCCTTCCTTCCTTCCTTCCTTCCTCCCTCCCTCCTCCTCCCTCCCTCCCTCCCTCCCTTTCTCCTCCTCCTCCTCCTCCTCCTCCTTTCATATCCTTCATCGGATGTTGGCGATCATGTTGGCCATCCTATTGTTATCAACAGCCACACAAAATTCCTCCTCAGTTCTAACTTGCTTCTCTCCTTGATGAGTTTCCATCTGTTGCTTCTTATCCTGCCCTCAGGTGCCTTGGAGACTAGGTTGTCCCGCTCTTATTTGTAGCAGCCCCTCAGATATTGGAAGACTGCCATCATGTCACCCCACCCCCAGTGCTTCTTTTCATTAAACTAGACATACCCAATTCCCGCAACTTTTCTGGCATGGTTCTGAGTAACGCCCTTGATCAATTAAAGACTATTGAGACCATAGCTTTTCTCCAAGATCCTGTTTGTTAGGCACATCATATCAGCGCGTTCAAATGTGAAACCAACTCTGAATAATTCTCACGCTTTGGTATAATTAAAGAATAGATATTGTCCATCACCCCTATCATGTCACAGGTCATGTTAACCAACCAAGCAGGCGATGAACTTCTCATCACTCTCTATGGCTTTTGCCGGGGCATGTTGAGCTGACCTTGGGTCTCAGGAGCCTTATCGCTGTTTTGTCTGGCACTGTAGAGGAAAACATTCTACATTCTTTAATGCATGGCAAGGTAGAAATGAAGCAAAGTCAAGTATGGCTTCAGCTAGAGGCCTTTTGAGAGTTGACACTTCTGTATATGCTTTAGCCTTCCAGTCCTCTAATCATACACCATGTTGGCTTGCTTGCTTACTCCATTACAAGCAAATAGGAGACAGCAGTGCGCAGCGACAGCCAAAAAAAGCCAACACAATCCTAAATTGCATTAACAGAGGGAGACAATCCCGATCAAGTGAGGTACTAATACCACTCTATAAAGCAGGGATCTTCAAGCTTGACAGCTTTAAGACTTGTGGACTTCAACTCCCAGAATTCCTCCTCCAGCCATGATAGCTCAGGAATTCTGGGAGTTGGAAGTCCACAAGTCTTAAACTTGCCAAGTTTGAAGATCCTTGCTCTAAAGCCTTAGTAAGACCACACCTAGAGTACTGCATCCAGATTTGGTCACCACACTATAAAAAAGAGGTTGAGACTCTAGAAAAAGTGCAGAGAAGAGCAACCAGGATGATTAGGGGGCTGGAGGCTCAAACATACGAAGAACGGTTGCAGGAACTGGGCTTGACTAGTCTAGGGAAGAGAAGGACCAGGGGAGACAGGAGAGCAGTGTTTCAATATTTGAAGGGACACAGTGGCTCAGTGGATAAGACGCTGAGCTTGTCGGCAGTTCGGTGGTTTGAACCCCTAGCACTGCATAACAGAGCGAGCTCCTGTTACTTGTTCCAGCTTCTGTCAACCTAGCAGTTCGAAAGCATGTAAAAACTGCAAGCACAAAAATAGGGACCCCTTTGGTGGGAAGGTAACAGCGTTCCATGCACCTTCACCATTTAGTCATGCTGGCCACATGACCATGGAGACGTCTTCAGACAGCGCTGGCTCTTTGGCTTTGTAATGGAGATGAGCACTGCCCCCTAGAGCCGGAAATGACTAACACATATGTGTGAGGGGAATGTTCACTTTTACGTTAGTATTTGAGGGGCTGCCACAGAGACGACGGGGTCAAGCTATTTTCCAAAGCCCCTGTAGACCAGACAAGGAATAATGGATGAAAACTGAGGAATGAGAGATTCAACCTGGAAATAAGGAGAAATTTTCTGACAGTGAGAACAATCAAGCCATGGAACCAAAGTTGCCTTCAGAAGTGGTGGGAGCTTCATCCCTGGAAGCTTTCAAGAAGAGACTGGGCTGCCATCTGTCAGAAATGGTGTAGGATCTACTACCTGGGCGGGGGGTGGGGGTTGGACTAGATGACCTACAAGATCCCTTCCAACTCTGTTAATCTGTAATCTGTAAAAAGTAGTTACAACCATTTATTTAGTGACCATTTGAAGTTACAATGACACTTTTTTTTTTAAAGAAAAAGTGACTCCTAGGATCTTTCTTTCACATTTAACAATCCTTGCAATATCCCCAGGGTTACATGATGAAATATTCAGACACTCGACCACTGACTCGTATTTAGGACGATTGCAACATCCCAGGGTCAAATACAACCCCCCTTTTGTGACCTTCCGATAAGCAAAGTCATTGAGGAGGGGGAAACATTTAACAACCAAGTTATTCATTTAACGACTTCCGTGATTGACTTCAAGAAGGTTGCGGGCAAGAATGGCCGCCGTATGGGGCAAGGCTCACTTAACAAATGTCTCACTTAGCAACGGAAGTTTGGGGCTCAGTTGTCCTCCTACCGTTTGAGAGCTACCTACATTCCCATTTATCTATTTATTTTTATTTTACGATTCTTGTAAAACTTTGCAAAATTGCCGGGGTGTCTCTGTTCATTTCATGATGTGACTTCGTAATGCAAGTGTCTTTGCTTCTTTCTGTGTGCCCTGTAGCAAAGTCTTCGCTCATATGCATGGCATGCGACAAAGTGGACCATAACAACAAGTGCATCGACCTGAAGGTCTGTGATGACACCGATCGCTACTGCTATACAAAATATTTTGGTAGAGGTTCTGGTAAGTGATATTTTTTACCCCTCTGGGAACTTTTCACTCTAGCATTGCAAGCAAGTGCTTCTTTTACAATGGAATGGGATAGGATAGGATATAGGATATGTGAGGTAGAAAATATGAACGGAATAGAAAATAGGATAGGATAGGATGCAGGATATAGAAAATATGGAATGGAGTGGAATAGAATATAGAATAGAATAGAAAATAGAATAGGATAGGATATAGGATATAGAAAATATGGAATGAAATAGAAAGTAGGATAGGATAGGATACAGGATATAGAAAATATGGAATGGAGTGGAATAGAATATAGAATAGAATAGAAAATAGAATAGGATAGGATATAGGATAGGTGACGTAGAAAATATGAATGGAATAGAAAATAGGATGGGATAGGATACTGGATATAGAAAATATGGAATGGAGTGGAATAGAATATAGAATAGAATAGAAAATAGGATAGGATATAGGATATAGAAAATATGGAATGAAATAGAAAATAGGATAGAATAGAAAATAGAATAGGATAGGATACAGGATATAGAAAATATGGAATGGAATAGAATATAGAATAGAATAGAAAATAGGATAGGATATAGGATATGTGATGTAGAAAATATCAATGGATAGAAAATAGGAAATATGGAATGGGTGGAATAGAAAATATAGGATGGATATAGATATATAGAAGGATAGGATATAGAAAATATGGAATGGAATAGGAATAGAATAGAAAATAGGATAGAATAGGATATGATGTAAAAATAGGAATAGAAAATAGGATAGGATACAGGATATAGAAAATATGGAATGGAATAGAATATAGAATAGAATAGAAAATAGAATAGGATAGGATACAGGATATAGAAAATATGGAATGAAATAGAATAGGATAGCATAGGAAAGGATAGGATATAGGATATTGAAAATATGGAATGGAATGGAACAGAAAATAGAATAGGATAGGTTATAGGATATAGAAAATATGGAATGAAATAGAATAGAAAATAGTCTTATTTTAAGCTTGATCAAATAAACCAACTTTGTATCCTTTCCTTTTCTAATTTTAGTTATAATAGTTTTTATTTTATTTTAAAAAAAGCAGTTGAGTTCTTCTTCCAAAGAGTTGGAAGCCAGAACACCCAGACTTATGATTCCAATTAGCTACTCTTGAAAATAAAATAAAATAAAATCATCCTTATCTCCTTTTAATGAGCCCATAATCCCTTGCGGGGTGGAGTCAGGGCAACTGAATGAAACAGAGTGTTTTAATGGCCAGATGCCTTTCCTGTCACCAATGCGGAGTTTTGTTCAGCAGATATATTCTCATTGTGCCCAGAGAGAAAAAAATCTGCCTCGGCCTAGGATCGAACTCACAGCCTCCTGATTGTGAGGTGAGAGCTCCACCTCTAGGCCACCACACCCCCACAAAAATAAAATTAAATGACGGAGACAAAACAATCGTGTTAATTTTCTTCCTCTCCTGTAGGTGAAGACCACAAGGAACTGATCAGCAAAGGATGTTCTGCCGATTGTCCTGAAGTAGGGTTTGATATCGGCGTGATGGCTTTCTCAGTGAAATGCTGTCAACATTCCTTCTGCAACACAAGTGGTGCCGTTGGTGTGAAGAAGAGCTCCTTGCTGCTGTTGGTGGGCACCTTGGCCAGTGTCTTCTATATCATTGGAGTCAATCTGTGATGAGAGACTACGTGAGCTCATGGCAGCTCCACCCAGGGAGGACTCGAACCTATCCTGGAAAATTGTAGGTTAAAAAGAATTTCCCTCTTGCTTCTTGGCTCTGCCTTCAATTCTTTCAACTAATAATCCAAGCCTAGTCCTTGGTACACCTCGGTGGTGTCCGATCTACATGGACTGTTTCTTGGGTCAAGGGCCTGATGATTCTCCTTTCCTCCCCGATCATGATTTTGCAGGTGTTTTGTAATTTCTCTGCAATTGCTCCTTGAGAACGCCAACCCACATGAGTTGACCAAAGTTATGGGCAGCGGATATCAATATGCACGATTATAGAGTTGAGAAATAGCCTTGTGGTTGGTGATGTATCCCTCCTGGTTGGGAGAACCTCAAGCTTTCCTTCTTGCTTGAAACAACCTTGCTTGCAAGGAAATTCCCTTTGGGGAGGGTTGGGTTTGATGATTCCAGCTTGCTTACTTTATACTTGGAGCTTGGTAAGATCAACTGTTGTTAAGCTTGGCTGTTCCGAACACCAAAGGAGCAGTGGTGGTATTTGACCGGTTCAGCCCGGTTCTGCCGAGCCGGTAGTGGCGATGAGCAGCGGAGACCAAACCGGTTCTCTCAACTGTTCTGTTGTTGGGCCCGCCTGCCCGGGCTCCCATACTCACCCTTACTCTCTGCTTTTGAAGCGCAGCTGCTTTGCACGGCACAGAAGAGTGCTACGCGGAAGCTGCTGAAGCAACCGGGAGAGTGAAAGCTTGCAGGAGGCGAATTGGAACCCCTCTGTGCCTGCACAAAGTGCGTGTTTGGCACGTGCACACATGCAAAGTATGTGCGCATGCACAAAGTGTGCCCACCAAGCCATGCCCACCGAACCGGTGGCAAAAGTTTTTGAATCCCACCACTGCAAAGGAGTATATTTCACATGTAGCCCGTCGTGTAGGAATGAATGCCTAGTTTCACGCAATCCAAAGTTTGTAGAATAAATTGCCTGGACTCACGCCATGTGCTGAGCCCTAAAACGCAACGTACAGTTGACAAGGATTGGGTTAACATGCAACATTCAGCCATGCTGGATTGGGTACGGTCTTCCGCTGGTTGGGTTCATGGTTGAATAAGGGTTTGTTTTATTTAGAGAAGGTGAAAGGAACTTTTCTCAATGACACCGCCCAGAATCACACAGTATTATATGCTGCTGTATGGGCAGCATATAATAAATAAATATATTTATTGATACATATTTATATCTATATCTGTATCTCACTGTATGGGATGTGGCCAGTGCCATGTTTTTCCTGAATCAGTTGACCGCATATAAATCATTTGGCAAAAGCCACATTTTGTATAGGTAAAGCACTGTAAAGCTGCATATAAGTGCTATTGACTCTGCGTAGAACATTCTCTGAATAATTCCTTGGATTTTGACCATTTTGGGACATTAGGCAGCCCATCAAGATTTACTTAGAAGTAATTCAGGTGTTTTCAACATTGAGACACATCTGGTGAGCTGCACCTTTAAAGTTGAAGCTTCTTTTTTCTAAAATGTCCAGATTTTTCCCTATCCAGAATAGCAACAACACTCAGACTTATATACCGCTTCCCAGTGCTTTTATGGCCCTCTCTAAGAGGTTTATAGAGTCAGCATATTGTCCCCAACAATCTGGGTCCTCATTTTACCCACCTTAGCAGGATGGAAGGCAGAGTCCAGGAAGGATTCGAACTGCCAAATTGCAGGCAGCCGGCAGGCAGCAGAAGTAATCTGCAGTACTGCGCTCTAACCACTGTGCCACCACGGCTCCATAGGAGGAAAGTAATCCAAATTGGGAAAATAAGAGCACCGTTTCAAACAATCAATTACATTTTCTCTCTTTCCCTTAAACCTTTGTAAAGGGTGTATTTTTCATAATGCTCCCAAACTGAATAATGTTAATCGCAAAAAGGAAATTAAACCTTCCTTGCAATTTGTCTTTCTGTGCGTGTGTGTGGGTGGGGCATGTTGCTGAGCTTTAAATAACCCCCTTGTTTGATGCAGATTGGTTTTACAATGACCAGATTAGGATGACTAGTGAAGGAATTAAAAAAAAATCATCTAGACTCTTGGGGATATTTGTGGAGGGAAAAATAGAAAATTAGTTTTATTGTAACTACTTTATCTTGCTTACAAATTTATAGTATAGGCTAACAGGTGAAACCAATGTTTTCCAACCTTGGCAAATTTAAGATGTATGCACTTCAAGTCCGAAGAATTGAAGCTGCCTGGGAAATTGTGTAAGTCAAAGTCCACACAACTTAGACTTCTGGGAGTTGAAGTCAAAACACCTTAGAATTCTGTGAATTGAAGTCCACACAACTTAGACTTCTGGGAGTTGAAGTCAAAACGACTTAGAATTCTGTGAATTGAAGTCCAAACAGCTTAGAATTCTGGGAGTTGAAGTCCACACATTTTAAAAGATGGGGAGGTTGAGAAACTATGTGTTAACCTACTTGCTGAATGAAACAATTTATCTGGGTTTATGCAATGCATTGGATTGTAAATTGAACCAAATGGATGGTTAGTTAAGTTTCCAAGAAGCTCAACCTGGATTAACGTTAGCCAAGTTTAGCACTTTGCACAACAACTTTCTTATTATTTACCTGTTTCATGAAGGTGGGGAAAAATAAATAAAATTGCAACAATATAAACATAAAAATAAAATAATGTTTTTTTTTTTTTTTTTACAAATGAATAAAGCCGTTTTAAAAGCAGGTAATACATCTTTGCTTGTCTTACGTTTCTTCCTACTCAGAAAGCCTTTAAAGTACAGGTGTGCAGTTGCGCCTTTCAGTGAAATCATTATACAGGTAGTCCTTGACTTGTGACCACAACTGAGCCCAAAATTTTCTGTTGTTAAGTCAGATATTTGTTAAGTCAGACATGATTTTCCATCCTTGTCCTGCCTTTAGGTGCTTTGGGACGGGGGCAGGGGTGGGCTGCTAATAGTTTGCACCAGTTTGGGTGAACCGGATGTTAATTTTACATCCGGTTCGCTGAACGGGGAGTTGCAATGATTGGCCGGTCTCACCCACATTCACCCCGCCTCGCCCCTCTCAGGAGTCTCCACGTGGCCCAATTTGGATCCCAGGTAGGTGTAAGGCAGGAGTGGGCAAACTATGGCCCGGGGGCCACATCCGGCCCGTTGGTCTTTTTAATCCAGCCTGCCGAAGATTGTTACAGAATTAAGGTTTGATGTGAATGATTGAATGATTGCATTCATTTGATTTTGACTTGTAATGACAGGCATTTCGACACCAGGTGGAGGCCCGTCCGTCAAATTTTAAAAGTCAATGAGGCCCCCAAGCCAAAAAGTTTGCCCACCCCTGGTGTAAGGCCTGTACAGAGGGCTCGGGGAGGGTGAAAAATGAGCCTCCTAGAGCAGCGGTTGTCAACTGGTGGGCCGCAGCCCACTGGTGGGCCGTGAGAAAATTTTGGTGGGCCGCAGAGAAATCTCACCCCCAGAGCACCCCCACAAAGCAATTAATCCAGGCTGTGCAGAAACACAAGGCTGCGCGGCCCACATGGCCCGTGGGAACCCTCTCCTCCCACTCACTCCTTACCTGGTGAACTTACCTGCTAAATTCCTATTTTTCCTTTTTCTGACCATCATCTGTTCTGCTGTGCCGGGAGATTTAGATTAACTAGGAAGCAGGAAATGGTTGGATTTCTTGCTTTCTAGCTAGTCTTTAGATCTCCGGCTCTGCTTGTAACTACAGCCGAACCTCCCTTTAGGACTGAAGATTTGCTTTCAAGTAGATTCAGTGCAGACTCACAGCAAGCACATTTGAGAGACTGAGCTAGCCGATTACAGATAGATAGATCACTGAATGATTCTGTGAGCAACTCTGTCTGCCTGCTTTGCCTGCTTTTGGGTAAAAGTTGCTCTTTTTAAAATAAAAAATTCAATATTTACATGCAGGGTGGTGTTGTGAGTTAATTTTGTGAGTTTGCTTGAAAGCAAATTTTATGTGAAGGACTCAGGTAGCAGATTGCAGAAAGATAGATCTCTGAATGAATCTGTGGTTCTGTGAGCAACTCAATCTGCCTGCCTGCTTTGCCTGATTTTGGGTAAAAGTTGCTCTTTTTTTAAATAAAAAATTCAATACAACCCATGCCCAGCCAGTCACATGACCACCAAGCCACACCCACAAATTAGGCCATGTCCACAGAATCAGTTAGTGGTCCCAGGGACCTAAAATTATGAGTTTGGTGGTCCCTGAGGTCCAAAAGGTTGGCTACCCGTCCTAGAGGGTCTGGAAAGCCAGAAGCAGGCCCATTTTCAGCCTCTAGGAGCCCGGGGAGGCCGTTTTTGCCCTCCCGGAGGCTTGAGGAAAGCCTCTGGAACCTGGGGAAGGTGAAACATAGGCCTCCCAGAGGCTCCAGAAGGCCAGAAACAGGCCCGTTTCCAGCCTCTAGAGGGCTTCCGGAGCCCAGGGAGGCCATTTTCGCCCTCTTGGAAGCTCGAAGCCTCCGGAGCCTGGGGAGGGTGAAAACAGCCCCCTTGCTATGGTGCAGGAGGCCAACTAGGCCCCGTCCACTATGGCCACACCCACCCAGCCACCGGGCAGAGAATTGGTTGCTAAATTTTTTGAAGCCCATCCCTGGACAGTGGTCCTCAACCTGCAGGCCTCAACCTGGTATTGGGCTGCGGCCCATTTGGAACCAGGCCGCACAAGTAGGAGATATGGGGACATAACTCAATTTGCTTAAGAAGCAGGCACTCACGCCGGCACAGAAAGCTCCTTTTCTGCAAGCAGGGCTGTGTCCACCCATCTTGTCAACCCAGAAGCTGACCTGACCACAGTCATTTTGATGCTTCAGTGTTGCCACACTGGACCTGAGGGATAGGGAGGGCGGGGGGAAATATAGAGAGCTGGGGTTTTGTAGCCAAAATAAAATACTTTCCCCTGGGAACCAAGGACACTTCCACAGGTGGTCAGAGGAGAGGAGGAGTGAAGTTACCAGGTGACCGGACAGCATCTTGATTGGACCATGTGACTGGAGAAGGAAAAAATTAGGTGAAAAACCTTCAGAGTTGGTTTTCACCAGAACTGTGCCAACATGATAGATCCAATAAATTCTTTGAGGAATCTAGTATTCTTTGAGGAATCTACTTGCCTCAGAGATTTACTTGTTTGGTGGTGTATTATTTGGAACCCTGACACACTGCTTGAATAAATGCGGCTGCGCACACAAGCGTATGTGCTTGCTGCTTGTGTGAAAACAACCCTTCTCCTTCCCTCCCCCGCCACCAGCCAGTGGGCAAAAGTTGGAAAAGTTGGAGACCCCTGTTTTGCAGAATAGGTTGACCCCATCTCTTGTGGCAGCCCCTCAAATGTTGGAACCCAAATATTGGAATATTTGGAACCAGTGTTTTTCAGTGATGGCCACTCTGAATTCTGAATAGGTTGTTCGGCTCTTCCGATATAAAAGGGATTAAAATAGCCGTCTGTGAAGGGATGTGTTCTTAGGGAATAAAGAACAGGTGGTCGGATACGTTCCCATGGAAACGAACATTGAGGGGAAGATGTTTTAGGGCAGTGTTTCACAACCTTGGCCACTTAAGGATGGGTGGACTTCAAGTCCCAGAATTCCCAAGTCTCCTCCCACACTTAACTTAGCAACGAAGTTGATTAGGCGACTGGAGGCGAAAACATACGAAGAATGGTTGCAGGAATTGGGATTATCTAATCTGATGAAAGGAAGGACTAAGGGTGACATGATAGCAGTCTTTCAATATTTGAGGGGCTGCCCCAAAGAAGAGGGAGTCAAGCTATTCTCCAAAACACTTGAGGGCAGGACAAGAAGCAATGGACAGAAACGAAACAAGGAGAGAAGCAACCTAGAACTAAGAAAAAAATTTCCTGAATGTTAGAACAATTAATCAATTAATCAGACAACAACTTGCCTCCAGAAGTTGTGGATGCTCCAATATGGGAAGTTTTTAAGAAGAGATTGGACAGCCACTTGTCTGAAATGGTGTAGGATTTCCTGCCTAAGCAGCGGGTTGGACTAGAAGACCTCCAAGGTGTTTTGTCTTGCCTTTCCTCTTTCCCAAAATATGAAAGAGTACAAACTCACACCAACACAGGCAGGCAAGCTGGCTCGGACTTCACAGAGTTCATTCTTTGGAACTGATAATATTCTTGGCATTCCCACGTGTCCTGCCTGCCAAGTCCGAACTGATAAAGTTTTACTCACAGAAAATCACAAGGCAGTCCACAAAAATAGTCATTCACGAAAAAAAATCTGAAGTAAGGTTAAACTTTGTCCCGTACGAAGTTTCAGGAGAAAACACACCCACTTTTATCCCCTGTGGGGTGTGGCTCAATGACTCAGCTCACTCTCTGAACCTCCCGCGCCTCCTACGTTGCTGCTCACATTTCTCCCTACGACGCTGCTTAGGATCGAGCCAACACTCTTCCTCTTGACTCCCTGTCAGGGGCTGCTCCGATATGCCTTCCTTCTAATTAATCTCAGGCTGTTCCTCTCGGTTGTCTGATGGAACCTGAGGCATTATCAGGGAGGAAGGTCCTGGGGAGGAAGGCATTCCCAGTTCCTCCTCCTCATCTTCCAGGTCCTCTTCCTCTGACAACACAGGCTCAGGAATCGGAGCCACAACACAAGGTTCCTTCAAACTCTATTATTCTATTCTATTCTATTCTATTCTATTCTATTCTGTTCTGTTCTGTTCTGTTCTGTTCTGTTCTGTTCTGTTCTGTCCTGTCCTATTCCATTCCATTCCATTCCAGTTCTGTTCTGTTCTGTTCTATTCCATTCCATTCCAAACTTCGAGCTTGGTTGTAAGTTGAGGACTATTGGTATATCGACATAAATTTCCGGATTTTTTGACATGGACTAGTATCACACAATATTCTAATCAGAGGTAGTATTCAGCAGGTTTTGACCAGTTCTGGAAAAACAGTAGGGGAAATTTTGAATAGTTCGGAGAACCGGCAAATCCCACCTCTGACTGACCCTGCCAATCCCATCTATTCTCCGCCTCCCGAGTCCCAGCTAGGGACTCCTTTTGTTACCCTGCAAAGAAGAACGGAGCTGGAAAGCAGGTTAGTGGGGTGGGGAGGGAATGGAGATTTTGCAGTATCCTTTCCCTGCCACGGCCACCAAGCCACACCACGCCTACCGAGCCACGCCCACCGAACTGGTAGTAAAATTTTTTGAATCCCACCACTGATTTTAATCATGGTTAAATAAACTACCATTCCTAAATTCATACAGCCTGCTATTGTCTTCACAAGTAAATATATATTATGGATTAAAAGCATCACCTAGTTCACCTGCCAAGTTATGATCATTGCTTATACACAGAACTCTGATTTCTTCAACAACGATTCAAAAAAACAACAACCTGGCTTTTAAAAACCAATAATGAAATCCCTCAGCAGATGGCAGCCTTAAATCTACTTTTCTTTTCTTTTTTCTTGCTCTGTTCCATCTTGTCGCATTCTCGAAGGCTGCCTGCACAAATCCCTCCAGCTTTTCTGACGAGGTTTTCCAAAAGTGGTTTGCTATTACCTCATTCCTAGGGTGGAAAAACAGTGACTGGCCCAAGATTTATTTATTTATTTGATTTGATTTGATTTGTCAGTCGCTTACAAGATAATAAATATAAGGATAAACATAGTTATGAATACATTAAAATGAATACATATAAGAAAAATAAAAGAAACAATAGGACAGGGATGGTAGGCACGTTGGTGCGCTTATGCACGCCCCCTACAGACCTCTTAGGAAAGGGTGAGGTCAATAGTAGAAAGTTAAAAGTTTTTGGGGTTTGGGGAAGAAACCACAGAGTCAGATAGAGTATTCCAGATATTGACCACTCTGTTGCTGAAGTCGTATTTCCTGCAATCAAGTTTGGTGCGATTAACCTTGAGTTTGTATCTATTGTTTGCTCTTGTGTTGTTATGATTGAACCTGAAGTATTCATTGACTGGTAGGACATTGCAATGTATGATTTTATATACTATACTTAGATTGGACTGAAGATGGCATAGTTCTAGGTTTTCTAGGTCTAGAATTTCAAGTCTGGTGGCTTTGCACCTAGAACTCACTGTCTCTTAGCCTGTGGTGGGATTCAAAAATTTTTTACTGCTGGTTTTATGGGCATGGCTTGGTGGGCATGGCTTGTTGGGTGTGGCATGGGAAGGATACTGTAAAGTCACCACTCCCTCCCCACCCCACTAACCTGCTTTCCAGCTCCGTTCTCCTGTGCAGGGCAACAAAAGAAGACCCAGCCAATCAGCTGGGACTTGGGAGCCAGAGAATAGATGAGGGCGGGGCCAGTCAGAGGTGGTATTTGCTGGTTCTCCAAACTACTCAAATTTCCACTACCGGTTCTCCAAAACCACCTGAATATACCACCTCTGGGTGAATCCCACCACTGGCAGAGTCCCAGTAGAGGTGGTATTCTGAACTACTCAAAATTTCTGCTACCGGTTCTCCGAACTACTCAAAGTTTCCACTACTGGTTCTCCAGAACTGGTCAGAACCTGCTGAATACCACCTCTGCTCCTAGCCAAACTCCTAGGAGTCAACCTAATCTACAAAGCATCTGAGGGCAGGAGGAGAAACAATGGGCGGAAGAACATTAAAAGAGAGATCCAACCTAGAATTAAGGAGAAATCCCGTAACGTCAGGACAATCCATCGATGGAATGGGTGGCCTCCAAAAGTTGTGGATGCTCTTTCACTGGAGAGTTTCAAAAATAGACTGGACAGCCATTTGTCCTCAATGGTATAGGACTGTGATGGCAAACCTCTGCCACTTGTGCCAAAAATGGCATCTCTCCAGGCACACCAGCCGCCGCTTGTTGCTCTTCCAAGCTTCTGGTGCTGTCAGCTGGTGCTCCATTCAAAATCCAAGAAAGAAATACTTAAGACTCTTTTAATTGGAGAAAAGATATCTTTTACTGGACATGAAGTGGTAGCAACAAGGGAATTCCGAATCTGAGGAAATAGGCGCGTAAATCACATATGCAAAGTGATGGAAATGGTCCCACCCCCAATAGTTCAAATGGCTCTTCTAATTAAAAGTTGTGAATATGATCACGTGGACATCTTCAGGTGGTGATGAGGCCTCTGTCCGTTGACCTTGGCATACTTTGATAAAGGTTTGCAGCTGCGCAGAGAAGAGAAACCTAATCAAGAATGTACTCCCCTCATTTTATACAACACTAGATTGTAACACCTCCAGTTCGCTTCCTATACTTTCCCCCCCTCCTCCCCGTTACTTATGACAGCCGAAAGATGCAAAGCAGAGGTAGAAGATCTTGAAGGCTGACAGGTGCACACATGCATGCCGGCTAGTTGGCCGTGTGTGTGCGCGAGTGCAGGAAACCAGAAGAACAGCTCCCCGGAGTGCATGCGTGCACTGGCCAACTGGTCTTTGCATGCACACGTGTGTTAGAAACCGGAAGACCAGTCGGCCAGCGTGCATACGCGTGCCAGGAAGTTAAGCTTCCAGTTTCCGGCGCTCCCGCATGCACGCACCGGGAAGCTGCTCCTCTGGTTTTCAGCGCATGCGTACACACTCCCATTTAGTTACTTGGTACCGAAAAGGTTAGCCACTGGTATGGGTTATCTTCCTTGAGCAGGTAGCTGAAGAAGACCTCCAAGGCAGAGGTGGTATTCAGCAGGTTCTGACCAGTTTTGGAGAACGGGTAGTGGAAATTTTGAGTAGTTCAGAGAAGTGGCAAATCCCACCTCAGACTGGCCCCGCCCCCCCATCTATTCTCTGCCTCCTGGGTCCCATCTGATTGGCTGGGTCTTCTTTTGTTGCCCTGCCCAGGAGAACAGACCTGGAAATCAGGTTAGTGGGATGGGGAGGGAATGGAAATTTTGCAGTACCCCTCCCCTGCCACACCTATCAAGCCACACCATGTCCATCAGGTCATGCCCAGAGAACCAATAGTAAGCAATTTTGAATCCCTAAAGAATGGATATATTTGATTGTTAATATTTTGATAGCAGCTAGAATTGTATTTGCGCAAAGTTGGAAAAATGAAAAAGCTCCGAGGATGATAAAGAAAATAATGGAATAGATTATGGAGTAATGGAGTAGATTGATATTTGCTATTAGAGAGCAAGAAGAAAAAGAATATTATAAAATATGGGACTTATTTTTATCAATGGTTAGATTATTAGAGAAATATAACATAATATAATATAAACATAATGTAACAGTTAAGATAAAATAATGTAATGATAAGCTATAAACGATTACCATGGAAAAGATTATAATGATAATCTTTTGATGGTTATAATGATAATTATAAAGATTATGATATTCTATGTTTGATTATTTGGAAGGGAAGGATACCGTAAACTAGGCTTTATAATAATTGATTCTTGCTCAAAAAAAGATGAGATGAATTTATAAATACAGTCTGATAATGATTTGACAATAGTATGATGCTAAGCGGATAGTAGTTATACACATTATGAATTGTAATATAAAAACAGGATGGAATGACTGTTGATATTGTGCACAAGAGATCTGTACCAACCGACACACTGTATAATGGAAGAAAGATTTTATTTAATGTTGTACGTTTTGAGTTTGTTTATATTTGTTTTTAAAATAAAAAAAAATCAAAAGATAAATATAGAAAAACAATTTTTTTTGAATCCCACCACTACGTAGAAATTCACCTCAGAAGCAGAAGCTCACTCCCACCTTTGTTAATGGGTGGGCCATTAAGGCCCGGGCCAGAATACTATACATAACAAAGATCTCCAGGTAAAGCTATAGCAATTGCTCAAAAGCCCTTTCAGTGCATTATCATCCAGCAAGGCTCAACCAAGCCTGGAACTCAGGACAGTCTACAGAATTGTCCCCGCATGGCCCCATGGGAGTCAGACAACCAGTCAGAATACAAGCTCAAATTCAAATCCCAACAGAGGGTATAAAACCCAGGCACACTCAGGATACCAGCCCTTCCTCCTTTTCCTTCATCTTGAAGCATGTGATCATGCCTCCCTTCTTTGGAGCTCCAAGCCATGGGATCCTGTCCACCATTAAACCATCTTTCCAAACAGCCTCCATGTTTCCAGTGTCTTTTTTCCCCCACTTGGAAATGAACCCAGAAGGATAATTCTTCCAACAAATTAATGCGTTGAGTCATCGGATGACTCGTGCTCATTTCTCTAACGTTTGGCTTGCGGGTGGGTGGGAAATAAACATCTGATTGTGTATCCTAGGCTGTGCGCCAAACAAACAGTCACTCTTACAGTTCTTTCGACAATGGGAGAGAAGAGCTGCATTGCTACACCTAGAAACCTTGTTGCCCCATTGTTGGCTCGTCTAGCTGGTTGTGTGAGTCCAACTGGATTGTTTTGTGATTGTTGGGTTCTCTGACCTGGGCCAATTGAGTCAAGTCAACTTATCAGTTTTGTAGATGATCCTAAGCTGGCAAGATAGGTCACATCCTAGATGATAGGCTCAAGATCCAGATGGATCTCGACATTATACTTAGACGTCAGCAAGGCATTTGACAAAGTAGGCCACAACCTACTTCTTGGTAAGCTAGAAAAAAGTGGGGTAGATAGCATCACCACCAGATGGATTCATAACTGGGTGACAAACTGTACTCAACTAGTAGTCTTTAATGGGTTTAAGTCTACATGGAGGGAAGTAAGCAGTGGGGTGCCACAAGGTTCTGTCTTAGGCCCAGTACTCTTCAATATCTTCATAAATGACTTAGATGAGGGAACAGAAGGGGAACTTACCAAATTTGCTGGTGATACTAAGCTGTCAGGAATAGCTAACACCCAAGATGATAGGCTCAAGATTCAGAAGGATCTTGACAGACTTGAACACTGGGCCCTAACTAATAAAATGAAATTCAACGTAGAGAAAAGTAAAGTCTTACACTTAGGCAAGAAAAACCAAAAGTACACATATAGAATGGGTTAAATCCAGGTTTAATTATGAAAGGGCTCATGGAGTCTTAGTGGACAACCAGCTAAATATGAGCCATCCGTGTGCAGCAGCAACCAAAAAAGCTAATGCAATCCTAAGTTTCATTAACAGAGGGATACAATCCAGATCAAGTGAGGTACTAATACAACTCTGTAAAGCCTTAGTAAGATCACACTTAGAGTCCTGCATCCAGTTTTGGTCACCACATTATAAAAAAGAGGTTGAGACTCCGGAAAGAGTGCAGAGAAGAGCAACCAGAATAGATCAAGGGTCTTCAAACTTGGCAAGTTTAAGACTTGTGGACTTCAACTCCCAGAATTCCTGAGCTAACATGACTGGAAGAGGAATCCTGGGAGTTGAAGTCCACAAGTCTTAAAGCTATCAAGTTTGAAGACCCTTGCTCTATCTTATATGCAGCTCTATCATTCCCCTCTATTGGAGTGGTTTCCTGTATCACATTGCCCCTCCAGGTTTCATCTCTATTGTTCCCGTGATGCATTTCCTGTTCTTGTATTACTCTGACACAAGGGTCTTCAAACTTGGCAAGTTTAAGACTTGTGGACTTCAACTCCCAGAATTCCCGAGCTAACATGACTGGAGGAGGAGGAATTCTGGGAGTTGGAAGTCCACAAGTCTTAAAGCTGTCAACTTTGAAGACCCCTGGAATAGATACATAGAGAAAGAGAGATAGAATAGATAGATAGAGGGGGAAGAGAGAAAAAGATAGAATAGATAAAGAGAGGTAGAATAGATAGAAAGAGAGAAATAGGATAGATAGACTAGATCAAGGGTCTTCAAACTTGGCAAGTTTAAGACTTGTGGACTTCAACTCCCAGAATTCCTGAGCTAACATGACTGGAAGAGGAATTCTGGGAGTTGGAAGTCCAGAAGTCTTAAAGCTGTCAACTTTGAAGACCCCTGCTTTAGACTCTTCTTAAAAACCTCCAGTGACGGAGAGCCCATGATTTCCAGAGGCAAGCTGTCCCACTGGTTAATTTTCCTAGGGGTGACATGATAGCAGTCTTCCAATGTTTGATGGGCTGCCACAAACAAGAGTGGGTCAAATTATTCTCCAGACAAAGCACCTGAATGCAGGACAAGAAGTAACAGATGGAAACTAACCCAAGAGAGGAGGAACCTGGAATTAAGGAGGAATTTCCTGATGGTGAAACCGATTAACCAGTGGAACAGCTGGCCTCCAGAATTCGTGGGTGCTCCATCACTGGAGATTTTTAAAGAAGACGCTGGACGACCATTTGTCTGAAATGTTATAGGGTCTCCTGCTTCAGCAGGGGGCTGGACTAGAAGACCTCCAAGGCCCCTTCCAACTGTGTTATCTTGTTAATTAATCAGTGGGACGTCTGGACTGCAGACGTTGTGGCTGCTCCATCCCTGGAGGCGTTTTAAGAAGAGCCTGGCCAGTCCTTCGTCTCCAATGGCGCATTCGAGCAGGGGGCTGGACTAGACGACCTCCAAAGGTCCCTTCCAGCTCTCTTTTGGATCGCTCGCTCGATCTCCCTCGCGTTCAACGAACCCTTCTGAAACCTATAGGAATCCCGGGCCGGGTAGGCGGCCCTCGGCCAGCCTCAAACGCGAGAAACGAAAGCGCGGGCACACCTAGGCGGGCCGGAGGAAGGATGGCTCTAGCTGCGCAACGCCCAGCCCGGGCTGGATTCGCCTAGTGCCGCACGTGGTCGCCTGCCCGCAGCCCCCTCCCCACTCCAACCGTTCGCTTCTCCCCCACATCCGCCCCCCGGACCCCAGAGGATTGCAGCCCAGCGATCCAGACGCATCTCTCTCGGTCTCTCTCTCTCTCTCTCTCTCAATCCGGAGCGCAGCAAAAGAGCAACGGAGATGCCAACCGGGATGAAGGCGCCTTTGGCCATCCTCTTGGCCGCCTGCCTCTGCGTGGACGGCGGTGAGGCCTCTGCCCCGGCCCCCTTGAGCCTTCCTCCCTTATTCCTCCCGGGCGGGGTGGGGTGGGTGGGTGGGGTGGGGTCTCCCTGCCTTCCTTTCCTGCGACCACCCACCCACCCACGTTCGCGTCTTGCGCCCGGGTGGGGAGGTGGAGGCGCGCGCCTCGGGGCTTGCGGAGACGGATCCCGTTTTCCCCAAATGAATCGCGGGGTGGAGGAGGGGGAAGACGAGCTGGCGCACGTTTTCCTTTCTCCCTCCCTCGTTTGTTTATTTATTTATTTATTTTTTCCTTCCTGCCTGCCTCCCTTGCTTATTTTTTTTTCCTTCCTTGCTCCCTCTCACCTTCGTTCACTTATTTTCCCTCCTCCCTCCCTCCCTCCATCTCTCTCTCTCTCTTGTTTGTTTATTCCTTCCTTCCTTCCTTGCTTATTTTTTTTTTTTTCCTTCCTTGCTCCCTCTCACCTTCGTTCACTTATTTTCCTTTCCTCCCTCCCTCATTTACTTATTTTCCCTCCTCCCTCCCTCTCTCTCTCTCTCTCTTGTTTGTTTATTCCTTCCTTCCTTCCTTCCTTCCTTCCTTCCTTCCTTCCTTCCTTCCTTCCTTCCTTCCTTCCTCCCTTGCTTATTTTTTCCTTCCTTGCTCCCTCTCACCTTCGTTCACTTATTTTCCTTTCCTCCCTCCCTCATTTACTTATTTTCCCTCCTCCCTCCCTGTCTCTCTCTCTCTCTTGTTTGTTTATTTTTTCCTTCCTTCCTTCCTTCCTTCCTTCTTCCTTCCTTCCTCCCTTGCTTATTTTTTTCCTTTCTCGTTCACTTATTTTCCTTTCTTCCCTCCCTCATTTACTTTTTTCCCTCCCCTCCCTGTCTCTCTCTCTCTCTCTCTCTCTCTCTCTCTCTCTCTCTCTCTCTTGTTTGTTTATTTTTTCCTTCTTTCCTCCCTCCCTCGTCTCCTTATTTTCCTCCTTTCCTTCCTTTCCTTATTTTTCCTCCCTCCTTGCCTTACTTAATTCTTCCTCCCTCCCTTCCTCCTTTACGTATTCTTCCTCCCTCCCTCCCATTTCTTTCTTCCCGCTTCATTCGTTCCCTTTTCTCCCCTGCCTCTCTCCCTTCCCCTTTCCCTCTTCCCCCAGCAAAGCTTCTTGGCCTTCTAAACTGGGCTTAATGCCTTGGGCGGGGGTTGAGCTTCAGGGTGTTTTAAGTTTCTCTCCGAAGAAGAGAGGAATCACTGCCCTTCCTGGGAAGCCAGGAAGAGAAATGCTTTCTGCACTTGGTCAGGGGCCCACTGGCCCAAGTCCTGGACGGGAGGCTGTTTTTGTTGCCTTCCTTATTTACTCAAGGCCGGCCTGCAGAAGGGCCCCTGACTCTGGGGAGCAAGGGCAGGGAGGAGAAGAAGGCAGGGGAGGGGAATTCCCATCCTTAGGTTCCCCAGTCTGGAGAGCTTCTCTCATGGGGAGGAGAGGGGTGCGTGCCCCTCTGTGTATGGGCGGTGGGCGGGGGGAGAATCTGCCCCCAGTTTTGTTGTTGGAATTTCCCTTTACGCTTCTGTTTACCTTTAGAAAGTTTAACCTTTAATCCCATCGAAGAATGTGCCTCAAGCTTATTTCTTATCATCTGCAGAGCTCCATCTTCAGTAGAACAGAACAGAACGGAATAATACGGTTGGAAGAGACCTTGGGGGTCTTCTGGTCCAAGGGTCTCCAACCTGAGGGCAGGATAAGAAGCAATGGGAAGACCGCTATCGTGTTTCTCCTGGTTGTTCTTTTCTCTAGACTAGACACACCCGGTTGCTGTAACCTTTCTTTGTATGTTCTACCCTCCAGGCTCCTAATCATCTTGGTTGCTCTCCTCTGCACTCTTTCCATAGTCTCTACATCTTTCTTATATTGTGGTGACCAGAACTGGATGCAGGATTCCAAGTGTGGCCTTACCGAGGCATTATCAAGTGGCATTAACACACTTTTAAGACTTGTGGACTTCAACTTCCAGAATTCCTCAGCTGCCAAAGCTGGCTGAGGAATTCTCAGAGTTGAAGTCCACAAGTCTTAAAAGTTGCCACGGTTGGAGACCCCTGTTCTAGTCCAACCTCCTGCTGGAGCAAGAGAGACTCTATACCATTTCAGATAAATAATTTCTCTTCTTGAAAACCTCCAGTAATGGAGCACCCACAACTTCTGGTGGCAAGCTCTTCCATCCGGTTAACTGTTCACGCTGTTAGGAAGTTTCTCCTTAGTTCTAAGTTGCTTCTCTCCTTGATTAGTTTCCATCCATTGCTTCTTGTCCTGCCCTCAGGTGCTTTGGAGAATAGTTTAACCCCCTTGTCTTTCTAGGAGCCCTTCAACTATTGGAATACCACTATCCCGTTTTCCCTAGTTATTCTTTTCTCTAGACTAGACACACCCAGTTCCTGTAACCTTTCTTTATATGTTCTACCCTCCAGGCTCCTAATCATCTTGGTTGCTCTTCTCTGCACTCTTTCCATAGTCTCTACATCTTTTTTTATAGTGTGGTGACCAGAACTGGATGCAATATTCCAGGTGTGGCCTTACCAAGGCATTATCAAGTGGTATCAACACTGAATGTGATCTTGATTCTATCCCTCTGTTAATGCAGCCTTTTTGGGCTGCCACCACACACGGCTGTGCTCATATTTAGCTGGTTGTCCACTAAGATGCCCAAGATCCTTCTCACATTTAGTGCTCTTAAGCCTGGTTTCCCCCAGTCTATATGTGTGCTTTTTTCTTTTTCCTTGCCTAAGGCTTCACTTTTCTCTACATTGAATTTCATTTTGTTGGATAGGATCCAGTGTTCAAGTCGGTCAAGATCTTTTTATATCTTGAACTTGTCTTGCAGGGTTTTGGCTATTTCTGCCAGCGTAGCGCTGTCTGCAAATTTCATGACTTCTTCTTTTCTTCCCTCAACTAGATCTTTTAGGAAGACGTTGAAAAATGTTGGGTCCCAAAAAGGAACCTTGGGATTTCTCTGGTGCTTACTTCCCTCCATGTAGATGTAGTTTGTTGTGGACTATATGTTGAGTATGATTTATCAGCCAGTTAAAAAACCCCTCTGGTGTTGTTGTTATTGTATCTATCTCATATTTTTCTAGCTTGCACAGGAAGTAGGTTGTGGTCTACTTTACCAAAGGCTTCTCTCGTCTGGGGAACAGTTTCATTAATTTAATGCGCCATAAGAAGACATTGTTGGTCTTCTCATTTATTATTTGTATTTTCCATTTCATTATTAAGACCTCAGCTGATTTCATTTGTGGCCTCTTTTCCTATAGCTCTCTTGACATGTTTAAATCCATTTTTGGATCCACAACATCTTTTTCCACCTCACTTTTATCATATATATTTATCTACCAATCTAGAACTTTCTCTATTTGGGTTTGGTAACGCCCCCATTTGGAGCCTAGATGTTCAAAGGCAAATTTTAGCGATAACTGCTCATATCTGGAGAACATTACACTGGAAGTGGGGCAGAAAGCACCCCAGTGGGTGAACAAGTCAAAAGGGCAAACTTTTAGTGATACTGGTCAGGATGGAAGAACCAGGTCCACACATTAAGGTTAAAATTGAAATAATTTATTACTAAAAGCCCATGCTTTCCAAATGTTAACTAGACTTTGTTAAGTTGTTTTCCTTGAAAATATTTTGCTTATATACAAATGCTTCCATTCTCCACTGGTCGGTTAGAACTAAAGAAGCTTCTTGAAAGAGAAGTGATACAATTTCAAGAAAAAATAATCAAGAACGTCCAGTGGGCTTTAAAAACACACACACACACACATTTGGGACAACCACAATCTGCATGGTTGAGAATCTCCATAGACAAGGAGGTTGGACTTAGTTTGCTTGTGTCTACTTAGGGATTCTAGGCTGATTCCTTGTTTAACTCTGCCTCCAAGTTCTGCCACTCCTTTTCCTACATCATGAGCCCAAAGGAGAGGTGGGAATTCCATAATTAAAAGGGAGTATTATCTATTACCTATTCATCAAATTACTGAGGGGTGGGGGAGGAGCACAGGACTATGAAGTTACAATTTTGATGTGCATTTTTAATAACTTCGTTCTGCTGAGCTTGCAAAGAAAAAATGAAAATTGCCCAAGATGTATTACTAGGTACAGTTGACATTTCACTGCCCATAATTTTTTGGGGGGAGAATAAATTTAGTTTGTTTATGCATTAATATGGTTGGAAGAAATATCCGGTATGGTTCCAAGCTGGGAGAAAGACGTCAGAAATAAAATGGTGGCTTGCTAGCTGGAAAGAATAATGGAGGCTGGCTGAAGGAAAGAATGTCTCCGTTTATTTGGATTTCCAGAAACTTCAGGGACAGCAGCATGTTTCTTGGGTGGCTGACAAAATGGGGTGGGGATAGGTAGACTTAGACTTAGAATAACTTTATTGTCACTTTGGGTGGGCGTCTATATATCCTTTGGGATTTTGTGATTGAGATGCTCCAGGAGGGTTGTGCAATATAGTGAGCCTTGTGCCTTTTGTTATTCTAATGGTGGTGAGTAAATCCTATTATGTCCTAAAGGTGCTTAGAATTTGGGTGGGGGGGGATGTAAATTCTTAATCTGTTTATGAATAGATTGGCCTGGATTTCTTAATGGACAGAAAATATCCATTTCTAAAGACTTCAGGCATCTGCTGGAAGCTGTTTCTTATAGCAGGAAGACTGGGGCTGCCTTTTTTGCCTTTAAAAGCATGTTTCTCCATTTCTCCTTTGGGGAAATACAACATTCTGCCTCTTTTAATATTTCCTGAAATATTTATTTTATTGCACGAAATGAGAAATTAAATCTATTGCACTCGCTGCTGGTTTAAATGGCGAAAATACATTCTTAACCTTTAAGGGAAATAGTTTGCCTTCGGACATTGTGGAGGCTTTTTATAGTGTGGTGACCAAAACTGGATGCAGTACTCTAGGTGTGACCTCACTAAGGCTTTATAGAGTGGTATTAGTACCTCCCTGGATCTTGATTGTATCCCCCTGTTAATGCAATTTAGGATTGTGTTGGCATTTTTGGCTGCTGCTGCACACTGGGTTGGACTAGATGGGCCTCCAAAGATTTCTTCCAACTATGTTATTCCGTATTCGATCTCAGTTCCTTGGGTTCCTGAAGTGTGTGTGTGTGTGTATTGGTCAATTTCCAACCTTGGTCCTTTGAGACATGTTGTTAGCCCACAAAGTAGGGCTTTTCAAGGTCACAACTGTGGGGTGTATTTTTTTAGCTGCGGGGAGACACACATGATCTTTTAATCCTGATTTCCTGTCTGGTTCTCTCCCCTTTGTGTTGCGTGTCCTTAAGTGAGGGTGGAATCCTCCCTGAATGAGGAGGAATATAAATGTTGTCAGATTTTTAATTTATTACTTGGGATGCAACAAGTGTCCCCTCAGTGTTAAAAGTGCCAAATTGTCCGGCACCAGTTTAACAAACAGAGACGCTTACTGATTCTGTGATGGAGTGCAGAGATCTCAGATTTCACAGAATCTTAACAATCCAAAGGCTAGAAGGGACCTTGACTTCGATCATCTCAGACAGAGCTTTTCTTGAAAATTTCCAGTGAAGAGAAGGACCAGGGGAGACATGATAGCGGTCTTCCAAGATTTGAGGGGCCGCCACAGGGAGGAAAGGGTCAATCTATTTTCTAAAGCGCCTGTAAGCCAGACAAGGAACAATGGATGGAAACTGAACAATTCAACCTGGAAATAAGGAGAAATTTTCTGGCAGTGAGAACAATCACCCAATGGAACAGAAGTTGCCTTCGGAAGTCGTGGGAGACATGATAGCGGTCTTCCAAGATTTGAGGGGCCGCCACAGGGAGGAGGAAGAGGGTCAAGCTGTTTTCTAAAGCGCCTGTAAGCCAGACAAGGAACAATGGATGGAAACTGAACAATTCATCCTGGAAATAAGGAGAAATTTTCTGACAGTGAGAACAATCAACCCATGGAACAGAAGTTGCCTTCGGAAGTTGTGGGAGCGCCATCATTGGAAGCTTTCAAGAAGAGGCTGGACTGCCATTTGTCAGAAATGGTGTAGGGTCTCCCGCTTGGGTGGGGGGTTGGACTAGATGACCTCCAAGGTCCCTTCCAACTCTGTCAATCGGACCCATGCCTCCTATTGGCAGAGTGTTTATTGTATCAATTTAAGATCTTCTCTCCTTGTGAAAAGCCAGCGGGTAGAAATTTCAACCTTGAGAGCCGATAGTATTCCACCAATTTCTGGACAATTGTGCAATTATGTGGGATGAGAGCTTCTAAATCTCACGTAGAAGGTCTCACATAGAATAACAGGGTTGGAAGGGACCTTGGAGGTCATCTATTCCCACCCCTTGCTCAAGCAGGAGAGTCCATACCATTTCAGATGGTTCTTCATTGTCTGGAGTGGCCTCCGGGAGAAATTTGGGGAATGGGTGGGGTGGGGGAAAGAAAGGCTAGGAAAATTGGAATATGCCAGGGGAAATTTGCTTCTGCAGGATCAATTCCAGGTGGGGCATTTTTAAAAAAAATATCAATAAAGGAGAATATTTGTAGCTGATTTGTGGGGTCCTTGATTCTCTCTGAACTTGGTAGGTTTCTTGCAGACCTTTGATGACACAGCTTGTCAGTGCCTGGAGGAGGTGGGGTTTGCAGAGGGGAGGAGGAAGAGGAAGATGAAGATGGTGGGGCCTTTTGTGATCTCTTGGTTGTTTTCTTGCAGACGGTTCATTACCAAACTAGAGAACATCATCAGTGCTAGAAGGGAGTGGAGTTGAGGAGGACTACGGGGTCCTTAGTGTTCCCTGAGCTTGATTATTTTTGCTTGGAGGCATTTCACTACCTAACTGGGTAGCACCATCAATGCTAGAAGCGAGTGAGTGAGGTTTGTAGAGTAAGAAGAGGAGAAGGAAGAGGAGATTATGTGGGGTTCTTGATGCTCTCCGAGCTTGGTTGCTTGCAGACATCTCACTGCCTAACTGGGTAGCCTCATCAGTGCTAGAAGTGAGTGAGTGAGGTTTGTAAAGAAAAGGAGGAGGAGGAAGAGGAGACGATGTGAGGTTCTTGACGCTCTCTGAGCTTGTTGCTTGCTTGCAGACATTTCACTACCTAACTAGGTAGCATCATCAGTGTTTCTAAGGAGTATGGTTTGCTTTCAATTTATATTCCAGTACAGAGGTGAAGAACTTGGGCCCTTTCATGATTTGTGGACTTCAACTCCCAGAATTCCTGAGCCGGCATAGCTAGCTCAGGGATTCTGGGAATTGAAGTCCCATAAGTCATAAAAGGGCCCTCGTTCCCCACTCCTATTCTAATGGCTTTCCCTGTCAGTGTTGGTGGGAAAGACCGTGGGTTGTTTACTGTTGGCTTGTTTGGCTGTTCCTTGTCTGAAAGATTTCTTTTTTTTGTCCACCGAGTGGTGAATGGAGCTTTGTTCTGATATTTTTTTTTCAGACAAGTGGACAGTTTTTTTTTCTACCCAAAAGGGGAATCTTGCCAATTTTGCTGAGCTGTTTAAGAGAATCTGGTTCATTGAGATAAAAAATATGGTTGAGGGACAGCATGGAGCCAACGGTGTGATTCCAGCAAATATGGTGGTTTGATAAGAGCGATAAAGGAAGTAAACAGTGCAGCCGAGAATGGGCTGCCTAACTTGACCTGCTTAAAAGCTAAAAACTGTGAGGTGTTAACCTTGGTTGGTGACTTGTCTTGTGTGAAATGGGGCAGAGGATAAAGGAGAGAAGCAACCTATAGAACTGAGGGTAAATTTTCTGATAGGGAAATTCCCCAGAGTAGAATAGAACAAAATATACAATAAATAGATAAATAAATCTATTGTCACTTTGAATGTACACTAATCAGCATACATTAAAACGAAATGTTTACCACCTCCAATATACGCTACATAAAAATGAGAAAAAGAAACAAACAATAAACTCAAAATTATGCATTAAGGTGAAACTGCCTAACGGTGAAACCAATGAAGTAGTGGAATGGCTTGCCTGCAGAAGTTGCGGGTGGTTCCGTCACTGGAAGTTTTTAAGAAGATTGTGGACAACCCGTTTTGTCTAAAATGGTACAGGGTCTGCTGCTCCAGCAAGGGGGCTGGACTAGAAGACCTCTTAAGGTCCCTTCCCACTCTATTGCTCTGCTGTGGTCTGTGCACGATCTAACCATGATGAGTCTGCACATGACTTTGAGAGGGGAACCAAAAGTCTGAGATTTTCACAGCTGTGCAACAATATGAAGAAGTGTGGGTTTTTTTTTTATCACCCGTTCTTCTTTATTTAGTAACAAAAAGCGGAAAACGTGCAAATTAGATCATAACGAGCTTTCAACTGCTGAACTTTTCTTCATAGGATGGAGAAGTCAATACCTTCCCCTCAGCTCCTCAAAATCTGCATTTCCAGCACAACTTAATCCCCCCCCAGAATAACTTTAGAGAAGAGATGGGCTGCAAAAAAATGTAACAAATAAATAAACTTCAACTCCCAGAATTCCCCTGCCAATATGCTGCCTGAGGAATTCTGGGAGTTGAAAGTTGTCAAGTTTGAAAAACAAAACACCATGGATTTAATTGAAGCCTGCATGGAGATTTCTCCTTCGCTCCTGGCATATCCATCTTGATTTTGGCCTAAATTTGGGTGGCAGGAATTCTGTTAGGGTGGAAGAGTATGCGTTAATAATTCTGTAAAAGCTTTGTTGTGATTTGTGGAGGCAGTGTCTTCGCTCTTCAGTAGTT
Source organism: Pseudonaja textilis (assembly GCF_049901715.1). Classification (NCBI taxonomy): domain Eukaryota; kingdom Metazoa; phylum Chordata; class Lepidosauria; order Squamata; family Elapidae; genus Pseudonaja; species Pseudonaja textilis. The sequence goes on along the minus strand of NC_141992.1, from coordinate 197,766,091 downwards.
TGCAGGTTCATTTTAGGTAAAAAAAAAAAAAGGCTGCAAAGAATTGCAACGTGCTCCCTCACCTTTTCCAAATTTGTTCTGGAGGCCACCTCCCCAAAATGAAGAACGGATCTCTATAAGCTGCATTGGTCCATGCAAAATGGACTAGAAATGGTCAATGCTGTAGGCCAGAGGTCTCCAAGCTTGGCAACTTTAAAACTTGTGGACTTCAACTCTGTTTGAAGTTATAAAAGCTATGCTGGCTGAGGATTTCTGGGAGTTGAAGTCCACAAGTCTTAAAGCTGCCAAGTTTGAGGACCCCTGCTGAAGGCCCTCAAGGTTGGAGAGTTGAAGAACGTCTGCTGGGTTGAGTGGGGCATCCTGTCCTTGGAGGATTCTTGGGTCTTCTCAGCTTCTTGGTCACTCAATTTTTGGAGGAGCCCCAGTGGTGGTTGGAGATGGACCACTATGAGGGCAGATCTTGTCTGTGGAGTATTGGACCTTGGCAAATTAAAGGTGGGCGGACTTCGACTCCCAGAATTCTTCAAGCGGGACGAGGAATTCTGGGAGTTGAAGTCCATCTATCTTCAACTGGCCTTGGTTGAGAAATACTACTCTACAGCCAAGATCTTACCATCTCCAACCAGCCCTGGGACTCCTCCAAAAACAGGACAACCAAAGAATGGAGAAGACTCAAGAAGTCTAGACAGTGGTTGACAAACATTACCCTAGAGTGGGTGATTGAACAAGACTAGTACATTCGCATTCAATAACTTCTCCAAATAAGGTTGTGAAAGTGGGACAGAAACAGTGGGGGTGTAAGAAGAAACTGGCCCATCTGGTTAGGCCACATCTGGAAGTGTAAAATGGAGGTCAGGAGGAATCCCAGGCAAAGTATTTCAGCCCATCTGCCAAGTCCTGAGGAAGGAACTCTGCTCAGAATGAGTTTTGAGAGTCCAGGTTAGGTGTATAGATATTAGATTTATATAGGTTGGATAATTATCTTTTAAGTAATGTTATCATGTATATATTAACAGTAGAAATATATGAATTGGATGATAGGTAAGATATGAATAGATGTATATTAAATGCTTAAAGGATTATGATTGCTACTAGAAGTGTATATTGAGATATTGGTTAATGAAGGAAATAAAAGATAACGGATAATCAGAGTTGGAAGGGACCTTTTAGGTCATTTAGTTTAACCCTCTACCCAAGCAGGAGACCCTATACAACTTCTGACAGATGGCAGTCCAATCTCTTCTTGAAAGTCTCAAGTGATTTAAGCTCCCACAACTTCTGAAGGCAGGCTGTTTCATTGGTTGGTTTTTCTCACTGTCAGAAAGTTTCTCCTTATTTCCTGGTTAAATCTCTCCTTGTTCAGTTTCCATCCATTATTCTTTGTCTGGCCTACAGGCACTTTAGAAAATAGCTTGACCCCTTCCTCCTCTCTGTGGCAGCCCCTCAAATATTGGAAGACTGCTATCATATCTCCCCTGGTCCTTCTCTTCCCTAGACTAGCCAGGCCCAGTTCCTGCAACCGTTCTTCATATGTTTTAGCCTCCAGTCCCCTCATCATCCTGGTTGCTCTTCTCTCTACTTTTTCTAGAGTCTCAACATCCTTTTTTATAGTGTGGTGACCAAAATTGGATGCAATACTCTAGGTGTGGTCTTACTAAGGCTTTATAGAGTGGTATTAGTACTTCCCTTGATCTTGACTGTATCCCTCTGTTAATGCAATTTAGGATTGCATTAGCTTTTTTGGCTGCTGCTGCACAATGCTGGGTCACGTTTAACTGGTTGTCCACTAAGACTCCAAGATCCCTCTCACAGGGATCTTTGTTAAGTCTGGTTTCACCCACTCTATAGAAGAAGAAAGTAGGATGACATTTTAACATAAATAGATGGGAAGACATAAATAAAGGAAATATAATTAAAAAGACACATCTTTGAATATTACAAAGATATTGGGGAGTGGGATTTAAAATAGAGATAGAAATAAGAGAAGAATAATAGTACATATATACTACTATACGAATAAGAGGGAGGAACAGAAAATGAAGGGCGGAAGTATAAGATATGTGTTAAGGATATGAAATAATGAATTGTAATAATTGGGAGTAATAACACTCTATTGGTATCAAAATGTGTGATACTGAGGTATCACACCATTCATGTATTGATATCAGTGGTGGGATTCAAAATTTTTTCCTACCGGTTTTGTGAGTATGGCAGGGGAAGGATAAAGGATACTGCAAAATCCCATCCCCTCCCCACCCCACTAACCTGCTTTCCAGCTCCGTTCTCCTGTGCAGGGCAACCAAAGGAGACCCAGCCGATCAGCTGGGACTCCATGGGAGGCAGAGAAGGGATGGGGTTGGCGGGGCCAGTCAGAGGTGGGATTGGCCGGTTCTCTGAACCACTCAAAATTTCTACTACCGGTTCTCCAGAACTGGTCAGAACCTGCTGAACACCACCTCTGACGGACATGTATAAAGAATATAAAATAAAAAACTTGATTAAAAAAACATAGAATGAACTTTGAGAGTCCCGGTTTGCCCACTTCTTCCCAGCAGAAGACGGGGCAGAAACCCATAGATCTACTTTCAGTTCCTCGGCTGAAAAGAACAACAGATCCTGCTGAGAAGAATCATATTTGTCAGAACCATTTTTTTTTTAATTTCCAAGTTGTCATTTATGGCTCGTTTCATTTTTTTAAAAATAAAATAAAATAAAAAACTTGCCAGCTTTTCCAAATTCTCAAACCCTCCATGGGGCATCTATAGAAGCCCAGTCATAACATGATTGAATCCAGGGGGGTCTAAAATTGCCTCTATGCATAGATTCAGAAAACAAATAGACTCAGAAAACAACAGCCGAATGAAAAAACTGCTGGGGACCTTCTACTGCTGCACCAGAGAGAGTATCTTAACTTACTGCACCTCTGCATGGTTTGCCAATTGCACAATGGCCGATAGGAAAGCACTCCAGAGGGTGAACATCATTGCCCAGAGGTTCATGGGTTGCCCTCTCTCCTCTTTGGAAGAGCTTTATAGCTCCTGCTGCCTTAAGAAAGTTAAAAACAATTTCACAGATCCATCTCATCCTGGGAACCCTTTTTTTAAACTATTACCATCTGGCAGAAGGTAGAGAATAATAAAAACAAGGACAAATAGGCTGAAAAACAGCTTCTATCCCAGGGCAGTAGCTCTTTTGAGTTCTACTGTATAGTGCAGTGTTGGTGCGGTGTTGCGGGATTCCCTGTTCAGTGTGTGAAGGGTGAAGGATGCGTGAGTTTATCTTCCTGATCAAAAGGACAGTAGCTCTTTTGAATTCTGCTGTCTACTGCAATATTAATTCAATATCGGGGGTCCTTCCATTCAACATATAGGATGTGAAGGACGTATGTTTTTTTTATTTTTTATTTTCGTAGTCATAATGTATATACTGAAGATGGCATTTAATTTTGTTCTACGAGGTGCAATGACAATAAAGTAAACTAAAACTAAACTAAAGACTCCTGATGAATCAGGAAGGGGAATTTTGCAACTTTGCGGGGGTCGAAGTCACGAGAAGAAAGAAGGGAGAGACGGATCAGTGCCAGGAACACTTATCTAAGGAGGAAAGAATGTGGACTTTGAGGGTTAACCCAAGAGGGTGAGAAGGCGTCTGCTTCAGACCTTCAAGAAATAAAAACTTGGTCTCCCAGTTCACAGCCAGAGAAAGTGAGCCAGAGATCGCTGTGTAGAAGTAGTTGAACAACATCTCCCAATCCAGGAAAAGAATAGGGAAGAGTACTGGGAGTTATAGTTCAGGAGTATTTGGAAGACCGCCTGTTGTCCAATCTTGAGAAGAAAGTGTCATCCCAAGAAGAAGAAGAAGCTGACCAGGGTGGACGTAGGATTTAAGATGAGTACAGATAGAGACAGTCTCTACTTACGACCGAAATAGAGCCCAAAATATCTCGTGTTAAGTAGGGTGCTGGGAGTTACAGTTCAGGGGCATTTTGAAGATCACCTGTTGGCCAATCTTGAGAAGAAGGTGTCATCCCAAGAAGCAGCAGCTACAGGTAGAGATAGTCCTTGAGCTATGACCACAATGGAGCCCAAAATACCTCTTGTTAGGTGAGAGTGAGCTTGGTCCCATTTTGTCCCACAGTTGTTAAGTGGATCACTGCAGTTGTTAAGTGAACCGGTGGTTAAGTGAATCTGGCTTCCCCCCCCCCCCAGTTGACTTCGCTTGTCGGAAGGTCGCAAAAAAGGGGTAGCACGTGGCCTTGGGACCCAGCCACGGTCACAAGTATGAACCAGTGGCCAAGCGTTTGAATTTTGATTACGTGATGGGGGAAGCGGGGAAGGTCGTAAGCGCAAAAAAATTGGTCATAACTCACTTTTTGTCAGCGCTGGATGTAGCATTGCAAGCGTGGCCTTACCAAGGCATCATAAATGGTATTAACACTTTGTGTGATCTTTATTTTATCCCTCTGTCAATGCAGCCTAGGATTGTGTTAACCTTTTGGGCAGCTGCTGCACACGGCTGGCTCATATTTAAGGGATTGTCCAGTAGGACTCTTAAGATCCCTCTCACAATTGCTACTACTGAGCAAAGTATCATCTTGGTTTTTCTTGCCTAAATTTAAATTAAATTTCAAGTCAGTGTGTGGAGTGTGAGAGATGTGTGTTTGTTTATTTTCATAGTCAGAAATTGTACACCGAAGATAGTATTTAATTTCACTGTACGAGGTGCAATGACAGTAAAGTTAACTAACTAAATGTAGATATTTTTTTTTAAACCATTAAATTTCATTTTGTTACATAGCACCCAGTGCTCAAGTCTGTCAAGATCCTTCTGTATCTTAAGCCTATCTTCTGGCTTATTCCTGCTATTCCGAAGAAGGGATTGGATGGCCATTTGTCTGAAATCTGGAATGATATAAGCTCTCTTGCTTGAGGTTGGACTAGAAGACCTCCAAGGTCCCTTTCCAACTCTATTACTCTGTTATTCTCCTTGTCTTCTGATAGGAAAGTCTACTATGCATTGGTCCTTGTAGGGAGCGGCCTTCCTCACGTCCTTAACTGTCCTGTTTTTTTGAAAGGTTGCCCTTGTCAATGATTCAACAAAACTGGGAAATGGAAAGTTAAAAGCCTGAAAGGAAAGCCAGATGGAAAAAAAAAAGAGAAACACACAATTTATGTAATTTTTAAAGCCGTTTGAACAAAGCCAGCCTAGGAAACCGAAAGCTAAAAAAAAACCCTGAAATGAAAGCTGGTTGAGGAACAAAGAGAACTATCCTTTAAAAAAAAAAAGTAGACATGTTCTTTGCATCTTGTTTGAAAAGCCAGGCTAGGAAATCGAAAGCTAAAAGCTGGAAAGAGAAAGCAGGAATGGGGAACAGGCAATTTTTCAGACTCTATGTTGTGGTTTTGTTTTGTTTTTTTGTGTGTTTTTGAGGGTAGGGCAAACAAAGGATGCAGTTGGGGACAAAGCCAAATATAACAAAAAGAGAGGGTGAGCAACCAAAGTTGTGTTACTGTTTTATGGAAAGTTGCCTGGGTAAAGTTTTCATGCGTGTCTTCTCAGGCTTAAATCTTCTACTTTTTAACCTTTTTTTTTTTTTTAAATGAATTTCATGGACTTGACTTTGCAACCATTTGTCCAGAATGGTATATAGGATTTCTGGCTTGAGCAGGAGGTTAGACTAGAAGACCTCCAAGGCCCCTTCCAAATCTGTAATTCTATTATTCTGCTATAGTAATTGCTTTTAAAAAAGCCTAAGTAAAAGCTACTTATGACCGGTTCCTGAATTCCAGTGTCTGAAGATATAAATGAAAATAAAAGTTCGACTCTTTTACCAATTTTAAGTCAGGAGTTTGCTTGGAATATTAGCTGTTCACCTGAACTAAGCTGAGTTTTTCAAAAAGAGTCTGAACAACCATTTGAGTGAAAATAATGATAATTCAGTGTGGGTGATTACATTTTTAAAACTTCAATAATTATAATTAACTATATGCAGTTCTCTAGGTGTGGTCTTACTAAGGCTTTTAACAGATTAACAGAGTAGGAAGGGACTGTGTAGGTCATCTAGTCCAACCCCTCACCCAAGCAGGAGGCCTACACCACTCCTGACAAATGGCAGTCCAATCTCTTCTTGAAAGCCTCCAGTGATAAAGCTCCCACAACTTCCAAAGGCAACTTCTGTTCCATAAGTTGATTGTCCTCACTTTTAGAAAATTTCTCTCTGTTCAGTTTCCATCCATTATTCCTTGTCTGGTCTTTGGGTGCCTTGGAGAATAGCTTGTTTCCTGTCTCCTCAGGTCCTTCTCTTCCCTAGACTAGCCATGCCCAGTTCCAATAACCATTCTTCATATGTTTTAGTCTCCAGTCCTCTAATCATCTTGGTTGCTCTTTGTACTTTTTCTAGAGCCTCAACATCTTTTTTATAGCATGGTGACTAAAATTGGATGCCGTATTCTAGTGTGGTCTTACTAAGGCTTTATAGAGTGGTATTAGTACTTCCCTTGATCTTGATTGTATCCCTCTGTTAATGCAAGTTAGGATTTCATTGCCTTTGTTGACTGCTGCTTCTTCACACTACTGGCTCATATTTAGCTGGTTGTCCACTAATATTCCAACATCCCTCTCACAGTGACTGCCATTAAACCTGGTTTCTCCCAGTCTATATGTGTACTTTTGGTTGTTCTGCCTAAGTGGAAGACTTTACTTTTCTCTACATTGAATTTCATTTTCTTAGTTAGGACCCAGGGTTCAAGTCTGTCCAGATCCATCTGATCTTGAGCCTATCTTCTAAGGTGTTGGCTATTCCTGCCAGTTTAGTATCATCTGCAAATTGCGTAATTTCCTCTTCTATTCCCTCATCTGTCGTTTATGAAGATATTGAAAAGTACTGGGCCTAAGATGGAACTTTGTGGTACCCCACTGCTTCCATCCCTCCACGTAGATGTCGTACCATTAAGGACTACTCGTTGAGTATGGTTTGCCAGCCAGTTAATTGTAACTTTTAAAGCTGCAAGGATTACATTTTTTTAGACTGTAGCTTAATAGGTGACTGTCTAATTACCTGGCAAAATTATTACCCAATTCCCTGATTCTGTAAAGGGGAACTACAGTAGTAATTTTGGATTTTTTTATCGCTATTTTCTCTTATGGAGGCCTGCAAGTGAGAGTTTGATAGCCAACTGGTGGCAGTATCACCTGCAGTGTGAGCTGATGGCCAGTAGGTGGCGATCTCTAGCTTTTCATGGATGCTGTGTGAATCTCTTCTATGTTTCTACCTTTAGGTGGGATCATAATTGTGAAAGTTTTAAAAGTAGTCACTGAAGGAGGATTAATATACCTATTTTGTGGGGAAAACCACCACTTCCATACACTCCAAAAATGCCACACCAAAAACAGCAAAATCAGGGTATTACTTACAGCATTACTTGCAATGCACTGCTTCTACTGGGTATTTTAAGGGAATGGGCGGGAGAACATGGAATAATAGAGTTGGAAGGGACTTTGGAGGTCTTCTAGTCCAACCCCCTGCTCAAGCAGGAAACTCAATACCATTTGAGACTAGTGTCTGTCTAGTTTCTTCTTAAAAACCTCCAGTGATGAAACTCCCACAACTTCTGAAGACAAGTTGTTCCATTGGTTGATGGCTCTCACTGTCAGAACATTTCTCCTTATTTCTACAGTAGGTTGAATCTCTTTGTGACCAATTTCCATCCATTGTTTCTTATCTTACCTTTTGGGGTTCAGAAAATAGCTTGATCCCTTCCTCTTCTCTGTGGCAGCCCCTCAAATATTGGAAGACTGCTATCCTGTCTCTCCTAGTTCTACACCAGCCATGCTCAGTTCCTGTAACCGTTCTTTATATGTTTTAACCTCCAGTCTCCTAATCATCTTGGTTGCTCTTCTCTGCACTCTTTCTAGAGTTTCAACATCTTTTCTGTATTGTGATGACCAGAACTGGATGTGTGGTCTTTGTAAAGCAGGACTAATAGCAATAGCAATAACACTTATATACCATTTTATAGTGCTTTATAGCCCCCTCTAAGCGGTTTACAGAGTCAGCATATTGCCGCCAACAATTTGGGTCCTCGTTTTGCCCACCTTGGAAGCATGGAAGGCTGAGTCAACCTTGAGCCTGGTGGGATTTGAACTGCCAAACTGTAGGTAGCTGGCTGCAGAAGTAGCTTGCAGTACTACACTCTTAACCACTGCTTCTGTCTCTCTATTAAATTAAGGGTTGCAATAGCCGATGGATGAATTATGCACCGAGAAACAGGGAAGGAAGCTGTATTGAAAATTTGCTTTTAACAAATCATTATTTTTTAAATAAATTACTCATTTGTAATTTGACTGTCCCAAAGTCCCCTGGTTGGTTTTCACGCTTGAAATGAAAGCCAGTTGTGTCCCAGAGGAGACAGTGAGTTCTGGTCCTACCTTAAACATTAAAGCTAGTCGGGTGACTTTGAACCAATCACCAGGTGGTGTTGAGTTCTAGTCCCACCTTAAGCGTGAAAGGTTGTTGGGTCCTGGACCAATCACCGTGAGACAATGAGTTGTAAGGTAAAAGTTCCCCATGCACATATGTGTTAGTCGTGCTATTCATTGCAGTCTCTAGGGGGCAGTGCTCTTCTCTGTTACAAAGCCGAAGAGCCAGCGCTGTCCGAAGACGTCTCCATGGTCATGTGACCGGCATGACTAAATGCCGAAGATGCACGGAGCGCTGTTACCTTCCCACCAAAGGGGTCCCTATTTTTCTACTTGCATTTTTTAAGTGCTTTCGAACTGCTAGGTTGGCAGAAGCTGGGACCAGTAATGGGAGCTCCCTCCGTTACGTGGCGCTAGGGATTCAAACTGTTGACCTTTCTGGCCAACAAGCTCAGCATCTTAGCTACTAAGCCACTGTGTCCCTTGTCCCACCTTAAACATGAAGAGCAGCTGGGTGATTTTGAGCCAGTCACCAGGTGGTGGTGAGTTCTAGTCCCATCTTAAACATGAAAAACAGCTGGGGGGGGTGGACTTTGAACCAATCACCAGGAGGTAATGAGTTCTAATCTCTCCTTAAGCATGAAAGCTGACCGGGTGACTTTGGGTCACTCACCAGGTGACTGTGAGTTCTTATCCTATCTTAGCCATGAAAGGAAGGTGGATAACTTTGGGCTAGTCCCTCTCTTTTAGCCCAGCCCACCTCACAGGGTTGTTATTATTGTGGGGAAAATCACCACCTTGAGTTATTTCTAAGTATAATAAAGGCGGGATTAAAAAAAAAAAGTAAAAATAAATAAAACAGTTTCACTGCACATCTCATCTTTATGAAATCTTTTTTTTTTTTCCCCTAGTTTTCTCACTGGTCTGTTGGTCCTGCGACAACGTCGAATCGAACTCGCAGTGCTGGGGGATGCAAACCTGCTCTGAAGGGGACAATTACTGCGCCACCACGTATAGTGGTGGTGGGATTGGTATGTTACTGTGGCATGTTGAAATGGCAGGAGGACCATATCACTTCCTCCATGGGTTGGACTGCTAAATCAGGGGTCCCAAAACTTTAGGCCACAGCCCGCTCCCGGGCCGTGGCCTGTTCGCAACTGGGCCGCATGAGTGGAGGGTGTGTGTGCCTGTGCGGTCTGTCTCACGCAGCGGGGGTGCCGGTGCTCGCAGCTCTACTCATGCGCACCCGTTGCTCACACAGATGAAGCTGGGTGTGATGACCCAGGACAAGGCACAAAGGTCACACACACACTGCTGAGAGTTCAAACTCCCCTTTAATGCTCCAGATTTTCCCCCAAACGCTCCCAGTTTTGTTTGGCAAGTCCCAGAGCAAAGCACGCACACAAACACACAGCGGCCTCTAGCTGCTTCCCAGTCCTCCCGAGTATTTGGGTCGGCCTGCGCTGTTCCTGCCTTCTCTCCACTCTCCGTGCTCATGGATCAGGAGGGGGTGGTCCTTGCTCATCACCTGAGCTCCATTCCTCCTCCTGTCCACTGCTTGCCCTCCTCCTGTCCTCTTTCCTCCCTGCTTACAAGCTGTCCCAATCCTGAGGGGCCCTGCGCTGCCTCGGCCTGCTCCTCCCCACATCCCTCTAAAGCCAGTGAAGCCGCCCTCTCGATCTCTGTCAGCTCCGTTGTCCTCCACAGATTCAGGCTCCCCTGCGTGTGCGCATGTGGGTGAGCCTAACCCTGGCCCAAAACCATCCCCGCTCTCCGCCCCCCTGCGCTGGGCCAGCAATCCAGAAAGTTTGGAGAACCTGGAACTGAGGGATATTGTGTTTTTTTCCCAACTGTTTCCCCCGCCACCTCTTCTCACTGTAAATATATGTCTCCCGTTGTCACGTGGTCGTCCCCTTTTGCAACCTTCTGACATGCAAAGTCAACGGGGAACCCAGGTTCCCTTAACTATTGTGTTACCAACTTAGGAAGGCAGTGATTCGTTCCAACAACCGCATCAAGGAAGGTCGTAAAACGGGCCAAAACCTACTTAACGCCTGCCCCACTTAGAGCAATGGAACTTTTGGGTTTAATTGTGGTTTTTTACGTTGAGGTTACTTATTGGCTCCAACCCTGAAGCCTCTCTCTGTTAACAGTCTGCTTGTTCTGACCCAGCTCTCCAAACGCTACAAACCCTCTGAAGTTAACCCAAAAGATTCCGTGGTTAGGAGCCCCGGCAAAAGTTGCTTTCTCACTGCAGGCTAACAAGGACAGATGATGAATAGTTGTCTGCCACACCTCCGCCGCCTGCCTTTTATCCCCAGAGCTAGGCTGGGGGCTTCGCTAACAAGCAGTGGCTTTTCCATCCCAATGACCGGCCTATAGATTTCCACTGCTCTCCTCTCCTCTGCCTTCTGTGCATCTGTGCTTCAGGCAATGGACCCAGCTGTTCTTCCTCTTCCTCATCAGCCACTTCCAGACCTGGGGGCTGTTGACTCTCCCATCTGAGGGGTGATGGACGGCCCAGGCTCTGCCTCTGCCTCTCTGCCGGCTCCATTCCCTCTGCCCCCCTCGGAGTTCCCAGGTTGCCCTAATGCGGACGCTGACTCCCACACCTCCTCTGATTCGGCTGTTTGAGGGGGCCAGCAGCCGACAGGCCCCAACCCCGTTGGTTGTATGTGACTGGCAGAAAGTCCACAAATGTCTTCTGTTCTTCCATAAACGCTCAAAGAGGTTTAACCTTCTTTCTTATTCCCTCCTTCCCCCTTCCCGACAGGTGGATATTCCACTCAATCGATCAGCAAGGGCTGTGTGCCAGTTTGCCCCAACGTCGGGGTCGATATTGGCATCGCCGCCATATCTGTCCACTGCTGTTCCTCCTTTTTGTGCAACATCAGCGGGGCCAACAGCATCCAAATCAACCACTTGGTGTTGGCCTTGGCTCTGCTTGCAAGTTTCTTCTATCTCTTCGGATCCAGGCTGTGATGTGGGGGGTGCATCCCTCTGGCTGCATCAAGCGGATGAACGAGGCTTTCCAGAAAATTTGTGTCTCGGGAATGCTATTCTCTTTTCTGCTTTTTTAATCTGAGATTTTATTAGGTTTATGGAAATCCTTTTTTTTTTTATCGGGGGTGGGGGTGTTGTGTTTTCTTGCGTTGCTTTGGGTTGTCAGGAGGTGGAGGCACAGCTAAAAAGAGAGAATCTTTGGGCCATAACTTCTCCATTGAACTTTTTAAAAGATGTGTGGACTTCTGGGAATGGAAGTCCACAGGTCTTAACCTCAATGAGTTCTAGAAACACCGCTCTACGCCGCTGTGGCAAAGTTTGAAATCATTTCAGAGGCCTTAAAATGTTTTTGCTTGGGTGAGAAGATATACACAGAGTTTTGGATGGAGGTCTGTTATGCAAACGCATTTTTGTCTGTTACAATCACACTGTTAGCATTTGAACCCATTAAAATATATTACAATTTACATTAAGCATGATTGTGTGGCGCTGCTGCTGTGGGCCTTTTCAATGGAATAAACACTTGGATTTATAACGACTCCCTTTCTTGTTTCTCTTTGCTTTCCTTGCCATGTCCCATTACTGTCAGGGCTCCAACAAATCCACCCCCGTTCAAATCGTAAGTCTCTAGCCGCATCTCTCAGAGGAAAAAATAAGATTTATTAGGAGTGAACATGTCGGCATTACCTGGGTGCAGCCAACTCTAAGACACATCATTCATTTCAGCCTTGATCCTGGTCTTCCCCCCACTCCCTGGATGTATATTCTCCAATGGGACACATCCATAGCCAAGAGTCATCAATCATGCTCTCCAGTAATATTCTTGCACGCCCGACAGCTTTGGGCTGCCAAGGTATTTGAGGGGTGCACTGCTGTCCCCCACTCGCTTTCTACTGGCAACTAAAAAGACCAAAGGAGTATTTTTTTAATTGACAATTACGATTTTTCAGGATAATTTTTTTTTAGGGTGCTGATTATTCAATTTTTTTATTGGCGTGCCCTGTTCTCAGGGGAGCCCTGAAAAAAAATCAACAGACACATGATTACATTAGGGCGTAGGGATGGAAGGGACCTTGGAGGTCTTCTAGTCCAACCCTCTGCTCAGGCCAGGGATATCTTACAACCGGAAAGCCCAGTTGCCTCCTGGAAAAATCATCTTTGGGACAAGGATAACCTGGATGACTGAGTTTCTATACAAACATCCATCACTTGAGGGTTTTTGTAGAATCAGGGTATTCAAGTTTGATAAATTCAGGATTTCCAAATAGCGAGGCAGTCCTTTTTAGGTATTGCTCCAAGGGCTCCAATCACAATTGGGATAACACAGGATGATTTGTTTTTCCAAAGTCGCTCAACTTCAATTTATAAGTCCCGATACTTTGTGATTTTTTTCTTGCTGCGTGTCCACAATTCGTGCATCACCAGGTCTTGCAATGTCAATGAACCAAACCCTTTTTCTTTTCAACTATTGTTACGTCAGGCGTGTTGTGGGCGAAGTGCCTGTCCGTGTGAATTCTGAAGTCCCACAAGATCTTGATTTTTTCATTCTCCAAGACCTTCACAACCTGATGTTCCCAGTAGATGTTACTATACTATTGTTGTTGTTGTTATTTGCTGGAAACCACAGAATCACAATCATGTCCCCATAGGACACCGCTAAAATGATCCCCAAAGGCAGTCATGGGCTCTAGGTATAGGGTGTGTGTGTGTGTGTGTGTGTGTGTGTGTGCGCGTGCCTTTTTCCATGTGTCACATAGGCAGAGGCATGCTTCTGTAAAGTCCTTTATTATTCTGTTCAATTCCACAACAAATGGCCCGGTAAGGCTCCACCCCTCAAACTTCTCTGAAGGCTCAGAGACCCACAAACAAAAACCAGTAAGCAACACAACCAATTTGCAAAAAAAAAAAAAAAAAAAAAAGCAGAGAGGAAGTCCAAAGACAAGGTGTAAGCTCCCCGGGCAAGGTCCAGGGAGTCAAGATAAGACCACGAGGCAAAGCGCAGGCAGAAACACAAGTCAAAGCTTGAGTTTTTCCAAATTGAGTGTGTGTGTGTGTGCGTGCCAAAGCAAACAATCGTTCCCAACAAAGATGATCGTCCTCCAGCATCTGCTTAAGCCGAGCTGTATTGATTACCAATATCTTTACAGGTGCAACTCAAGAGTGCTGGCTATCACCTTAAAAGCCATTCATGGTTTTGGGCCAGGTTTACCCAAGGGGTAGTTTTCTCCCTGTCATTTCTCCCTCTCTATAGTTTGGCCTGCCAGGTGGGACATATTATAGGTCCTTTCAGCCAAGGAATGTTGGCTGGCAGGGACTAAGAGATAACACCTTATCTACTGTAGCCCCTTGCCTTCTGGAATATTCTCCCTTCGGAGTTCAGGGTGACCTCAACTCTGTTGAATGTTCACAAGGCTTGGTCGTGTGTCCAGGGCAGAAGAAGACCAGAGCGTGCTGGCTGGGGAATTTGGGGACTTTTAGAAGTTCATGTATCTTCAAGTTGCCAAAGTGGAGATCAGTTGAGTTGGATGCAGTCCATAGTTACTTGATTGGGAAAATCACCAATCAGAAGACTCTGGAGCCCTTCTGACTCCAACGGAACATTAACCGTACAACAATGACTTGTTCCATGGCAGTTTTCAGGCTGTATACTGTTGAAAAGGCTTGGCGTAACTCCAAAAATATTTCAGGGGTCTATTTGAGGAAGGCACAGGAGCAGTCGAAAAGCAGGTAAGGGATGATAGATCTGGAACTGGACGTTTGATTTAACCATATCGAATGCTGAGATGTATGTTTACGGCCTAGTTATACTTACAGTTTATAAACCAATACATCAAGAACATAACCATAGTTCCATCGATTGAAAAAAAAACAAATCGTACCAAGAAAGCAAAATTTTAAATAGAAACTTAATCAAGACCCACAGTAAACAGACCGTAACAAAACTCGAGTTTCAAGTTTTAAAATTGTAAGTGAAAGCAAAATGTAAAATCACCGAACCTGTTGTTACACCAGTCAGATCCCACCTCTGGATGGAGTGTTCTCATTTTTCCAATATTGTGCAAATACAATCCTTGCAGCTGTCAGTACATGCAAAACTAAATGGACAATCCCTTTATCATAATCCTCTGGCATTATATCCAACAAAAATATTTCTGGCTTCAGTTCTATATGTTGCTTAATCATCTTTTCCATACATGTATGTATTTTTGTCCGATATTTTCTTGCTTCCGTGCAAGTCCACCACATATGACAATAAGTACCTGGGTTTAATTATACTTCCAACATTTGGCGGACACATTGCTAAGCATTTTTGCTAATCTTGCCCCAGGCAAATGCCACCTATAAAACTGTCAAGTCTCTTCTTGTTCTGACCCAAACCTTGTTCCAAGGAAACAAACACGAAACAGAGATAACGGCAAAACCTTTTAATGGTTCTTTGCGAATTCCGTTCCTTCACGGTTAAAAGGCTGTTTCTAACTAATTGTCTCTGATAAGAACAGCCTTGCCAAGGTTGTGCAAGGCTGCCAAGAACACTAGATAAAAGTTTTTAAGAAATATTTCAAACACAAAGAGTCTCCAAACACCAACCAAGATATTCTGAACGTCCGCAAGGCTTGAGTGCAAAAATTTCTTTGCTTCCTGCAAAGAACTCCAGTTTCTCGGCTGGCTTTTATCTCTTAAGGGAGGGGCCGTTACCTTTCAGCCTTACTCCCAAGTTGCCTGTGCTACTGCAGCTGCTCTTCCCTTCAAGCAGCCCTGCACTGAGCACAGGCTCCTCGGGGGACTCTTCCTCACTGCTGCCAGCCTCCACAATCTCTGAAGGCAGCATTCCACTCCCTGATGGTCCTGGCCCCATCCCTGCCTCACACGCAGGCCCCTCATCTGAGTCCTTGCTCTCCGAGACCTCAGCCATCCACACCTCCTGCCGGTGAACCACAACACTTCTTGAGAATCTCCAGTGATGAAACACCCATAAGTTCCCTTCCAACTATGTAGTTCTGTTAAGGGTGTTACTCAGAGCTCAGCATTCAATCCTGGAAACACTAACACGCTGACCTAAAAGTGTGTCTCCTAGAACTACTTATGAGGATAAAAGGGGAAAAGTTGAGGTCTTTGTCCTCTCCTCACTCCTTATAGATTGTCAGTTCTGTTGAACAGCTGAAAAGCCCGGTAGAAAAGCATGGAGCTAGCTCTATTAGCCCA
Organism: Pseudonaja textilis; assembly: GCF_049901715.1. Lineage (NCBI taxonomy): Eukaryota > Metazoa > Chordata > Lepidosauria > Squamata > Elapidae > Pseudonaja > Pseudonaja textilis. Next base: position 197,750,467 of record NC_141992.1, on the reverse strand, counting down.
ATAGCACAAGGCAACAGAACAATTAGGGTAATGGTGGAAATACCAAGGTAGACATTAGATGGTGCCGTTTTCCTGCTGTTGGCTAAGCTGTTCTCCTGCAACTTCCGAAGTCCGTCTTTGAACACATCAGGTCCAGTGAGGTGCAAGTTGGAAAAGGGTACATAATCAAAGTGGGTTTTGCCCTCACTTGAAAATTAATCTGCTTGTAGTTTCTTCAGAAGACTCCAGGAAACTCCTGAGGCTCCTTGGGACTGCAAGGTGATCCAACCGGTCAGTCTTAGAGGAGATCAACCCTGGCTGCTCTTTACAAGGCCAGATCCTGAAGATGAAACTCAAAAGACTTTGGCCACCTCATGAGAAGGAAGGACTCGCTTGAGAAGAGCCAGATGCTGAGAACGACTGAGGGCAAAAGAGGAAGAAGGGGACGGCAGAGAATGAGGTGGCTGGATGGAGTCACTGAAGCAGTCGGTGTGAGCTGAAATGGACTCCGGAGGATGGTAGAGCACAGGAAGGCCTGGAGGAAACGTTGTCCATTGGGTCGCGATGGGTCAGACACGACTTTGCAAGTAACAACGACAAGTTTCTCCAGGCAAGGAGAAGAACTGGGTTAATCTATTGTGGTACCACTTTTTTTCCAACTCACCCATTTGTCTTTGGAGAGTCTCAGTCATCCAGGTCATGGTTGTTCCCAAAAGTGTGTTTGTTTCAAGATGGCAATTGGACTCCCTTTGTTTTTCCATAAAGACGTTTCACTTCTCATCCAAGAAGCTTCTTCAGTTCTGACTGGATGGTGGGGAACGGAAGGGTTTACATTCCTTGCTATCATCTGGTTGTTAGCACTCTCCCTGAGAACTTTTGAGGCCACTTGGGGGGGTGCATCTGAACATGGGAATGAAACACCTTTCAGGAGCCCCAAGAAGCTTCCGCACCCAGTTGCATTTTAATTCAGGTGACACTGAAGGTTACAGATAAACCCCCAGGTGGTCTCAGCCACCCTCAGAGAGCCAACAATTGACCTTCAGACGACTGCAAAAAAATACAAATTTTTCTCTTTCCCACCAGTCAGTTGGAACCGAGGAAGCTTCTTGGATGAGAAGTGAAATGTTTTCAAGGGAAAAAAATACCCAAGGAAGTCCAGTTACCTTTTGGAAAAGCACCTTTGGGTTATGGACCCAAGCGGTTTCTCTCAATTCTTCTCCCATGCTAAAATTCAGCTAGAGCTGAAGAACTTTCCTGCAAATCAAAAACTTTAATGTGGTCTTCTATTCTCAAATTTACCTCCTTGACATAAAAATCAATCAACCCATCAGAATAGAGCTGAAAAGGACCTTGGAGATCTTCTAGTCCACCCCCTGGCTGAAGCAGGAGACCCAATACCATTTCAGACAAGTGGCTCTTCAATCTCTTCTAAAAAGCCTCCAGTGATGAAGCACCCACAACTTCTGAAGTCAAAGCTGTTCCACTGATCAATTAACAGAATAACAGAGTTGGAAGGGACCCTGAAGGTCTTGTAGTCCAGCCCCCTGCTCAAGTAGGAGACCCTATACCATCTCAGAGAAGTGTCTGTCCAGTCTCTTGTTAAAAACCTCCAGTGATGAAGCACCCATAACTTCTGAAGTCAAAGCTGTTCCACTGGTGGATTGTCCTCACTATTAAGAAGTTTCTCCTTAATTCTCTCCTTGGTTAATGTCCTTCCATCATTTCTTGGTTTCTCTTTTGTGTCAGTTCCTTGGACGTGAAAAGATGTGTTTCTTAGCTCAGGGGTCTCCAACCTTGGCAACTTTAAGACTTGTGGACTTCAATTTCCAGAGTTCAAGCTGGCTGAGAAATTCTGGGAGTTGAAGTCCACCAGTCTTAAAGTTGCCAAGGCTGGAGACCCCTGCCTTAACTTCCTTAACGACACAATGCTTTTCTGAACCCAAACCAGAAGGGAACCTCCAAAATCGGCCGTGTCATCGTGGTTGAATTCGGGCAATGAAATGAAGACTCATCTTCCAGTTGTGTTGCTGATCATTATCTTGCACGTCAAGAAAGGTGAGCCATCGTGGGTAGGGTGGTACTCATTGTTTTGCTTCCTTTGGGGATGCTGGATAAGTCGAGCCAGGTTTGGTGTAATGGTTAAGGCACCAGGCGAGAAAGCGGGAGAGAGTGAGTTCTACTCCTGCCGTAGGCATGAAAGTTGGCTGGGTGATTTGGGGCCAGTCGCCTGGAGTCTCGTGAGTTCTAGTTTTGTCTTAGGTGTCAGGGGATCCAGACATTGTCTGAATTAATCATGAACTCCGAGACAGGCATCACCTTGAGGTTCTTTGTTAATACGGAAACGGGCATCAGCTGTAGAATTTCAGCACCGAAGAAACTCCCAAAACTACGCACAAAATCCAACCTACATCCACCCGCTTTTCTATACCTCATTAATCACATAAACCAATTACTCTGCAGCTGAAATATCTAACTGCGACATACTAAATAGCCTTGAACTTTTAAACTAAAATTTTTTCCCCTCCTTCTAACAAAATTTCCATTATATCACTCCCGCTCCTTCATCCTGTGGCAGCGACGAATTCCAGAGCTGACATTAGGAATTAAAGCTAATGGGGTGGCTTTGGGCCAATCACCAGGAGACCCTGGTGATAATCTCCCCTTAGCCATAAAAGATGATTGGTTGACTGTGAGCCAATCACCAGCAGACTGTGAGTTCTGGTCCCATCTTAGGCATGAAAGGCGGTTGGGTGTCTTTGGACCAATTACCAGGAAACGATGAGTTCTAATCTCTCTTTAGCCATGAAAGCCGATTGGTTGACTTTGAGCCAATCATCAGGAGATGGTAAGTTCTAGTCCCGCCGTAGGTATGAAAGCCAGTTGGGTGTCTTTGAGCCAATCACCAGGAGATGGTAAGTTCTAGTCCCGCCGTAGGTATGAAAGCCAGTTGGGTGTCTTTGAGCCAATCACCAGGAGATGGTAAGTTCTAGTCCCACCATAGGTATGAAAGCCAGTTGGGTATCATTGAGCCAATCACCAGGATACCATGAGTTCTAATCCCGTTTTAGCCATGAAAGCTGGTGGGTGACTTTTTGGCCAACCATCAGGATGAGACTGTGAGTTCTAGTCTTAGTTATGAAAGTTGTGTGGGTGACTTTGGGATGAGAGATGGTGAGTTCTAGTCCTGCCCGAGGCATGGAAGCAGACTTACAACTGTAATTGCCGGGCTCAATTATGTTTGTAAGTTGAGGACTTTCTGTATTTGGAAAGCTTTCTTTGCTGTCGCAAGTAAACATTTTTGCATATACAAGGCAAAATACATCTACCTCCCTCATTCACTAAGATGGAGGTTCTGCCGATTTGGAACAGATGGCATAGATCTGCATAGTCCTCAAATAAATTAAAAAATAGATTCAAACTCCTGCTTGCGTACGATTAGATAGTCCCTCCTTGGATTTTTTTCCACAATAGGAGAGTCTAGATCCGTGATGGCGAACCTATGGCACGCGTGCCACAAGTGACACGCAGAACCATTTGTGCTGGCACACGAACAGCAGGCAAACTGCGCATGCGCGCGTCTCACAACTGATTTTTTCGGTTGGTTTGAGGCCTTTTTTGGCCTCCCAGTGGCTTGGAAAAAGTCTCTGCAAGGCTTTTCAGGACGATAGGCCCGTTTCATCACTTCTCATAATACCGGAAGTGACGAAAAAGGCCTATAATTCAGCCTAAAAAGCTTTGCAGAGGCTTTTTTTCAAGCCTCTGGGAGGCCACAAAAGGCCTCAAACCAGCCCCCCTGCCCCCCAAAAATCAACTGTGAGGTGCAGTGCAGGTAAGGGAGGGGGGAATTGCATGTGCATGCACAGGGGGTGTAGGGAGGGGGCGTGCACGTTGCATTCTGGGTGCTGGCACGCAAGTGCGTGCACACTGTTGCGCATGCAATTTTTGGCACAGGAGCCCAAAAAGGTTAGTCACCACTGGTCTAGATTGTGCAGACCTTAAGCACAAATACTGTAGTCATTTATTCTGTAATAATTTTTTTTTTCAAATTGGTGGATGTGTAAATCTGAACTCTGAATCCTCAGGGCTGAGCATGTGTCATTTGAGGAATATCTGGGCATAGTAGTCCTCGAATTAGTGGCCAATAGCAACATCTCCTAGACAGAGATTTCTGAAAGCTCAAATATCAGGTCTACATGTACCACTAAGGGCTCCAAACTTGGCAACTTTAAGCCTTGTGGACTTCAACTCCCAGAATTCTCCAGTCAGCGATGCTAAAAGTTGAAATCCACAAGTCTTAAAGTTGCCAAGTTTGGGGACCCCTGGTCTAGAGGGTGAAGGAGTTGGTCTAGGAAGGAGGGAACCAGAGTTCTAATCCTGGTTGGTGAACCTAAAAGATTGCCTTTGGCCAGTAATTCCTTCTCACACCCTAGGAAGAAGGCAAAACCAAATCACAATAATTCCAGGTAATAGTTTCACAAAGATTAGCTGCAATATTGCAAGGACTTTTTCTTCTGCTTGCAGGAGTGTGATTCACTCATCTCTCTCTCTCTCTCTCTCTCTCTCTCTCACACACACACACACACACAGAGCAGGAGAAGGAACACAGTATAGGACCCATCCGATTTCAGCAAATGTGGTTTCTTGCGGATTTTCCATCAGTTGCTCAATTTGGTTTTCTAATGAGCTTTTTAACCCAACTGTCCTGCTGCTTCAAGATTTATCGACTCAATCTTGGTACTGCCCTTCTTTCGAGAGACCCTGTTCCAGCTTGTCTCTCCTAGATTTCACCCCCATCCCCAAGACCTGTTGTTTGTCCAAGCTCCTGATATTTCAGGACCTGTGGACAGAAGCTGTCTAAAAAAAGAAGGAGGAAGAAGCAAAATGGTGTGACGTTTGTGTCCCGTCTCTCTGTCCAAGTCAGGGTCAAAGGCAGGGAGGGCTTCCTTCAGTAGAGACCATCTTAAAAGTCAGAGCTTCTGATCACCTCTGCGTGGACCTTTTGCATGGCTGGAACCAGTTTTTCCTGTTCACCTGGCAAGAACCCGGGCCTTAAATCTACTCTCTTTGTGGGAGGAGGAGGAGGAGGAGGAGGAGGAGGAGGAGGACGATGACCGTGGAGTCCTTGGTGTTCTCTGACCTTGATTGGTTTTTTTGCAGACTTTTCATTATCCAGCTAGATAACACCATTAGTGCTAGCTAGAAGGGAATGGGGTTTGCGGAAAGGAGGAGGAAGTAGGAAGAAGAGGAGGACTGTGGGGTCCTTGGTGCTCTCTGAGCTTGGTTTGTTTTCTTGCAGATGTTTCATTACCCAACTAGGTAACATCATAAGTGCTGGAAGGGAGGAGGAGGAGGAGGATTATGGGGTCCTTGGTGCTTGTCTGAGCGTGGCGGTTTTCTTGCTGACGTTTCATTACCAAACTAGGTAACATCATCAATGCTAGAAGGGAGTAGGGTTTGTGGAGAGGAGGAGGAGGAGGAGGAGGAGGAGGAGGAGGAGGAAGATTATGGGGTCCTTGGTGCTCTTTGAGCTTGGTTGTTTCCTTGCAGACCTTTCATTACCCAACTAGGTAACATCATCAATGCTAGAAGGGAGTGAGGTTTGTGGAGAGGAGGAGGAGAAAGAAGAGGAGGAGGAGGAAGATTGTGGGGTCCTTGGTGCTGTCTGAGCTTGGCGGTTTTCTTGCTGACGTTTCATTACCAAACTAGGTAACATCATCAATGCTAGAAGGGAGTGAGGTTTGTGGAGAGGAGGAGGAGAAAGAAGAAGAGGAGGAGGAAGATTGTGGGGTCCTTGGTGCTCTTTGAGCTTGGTTGTTTCCTTGCAGACCTTTCATTACCCAACTAGGTAACATCATCAATGCTAGAAGGGAGTGGGGTTTGTGGAGAGGAGGAGGAGGAGGAGGAAGAGGAAGAGAAAGAGGAGGAGGAAGATTGTGGGGTCCTTGGTGCTCTTTGAGCTTGGTTGTTTCCTTGCAGACCTTTCATTACCCAACTAGGTAACATCATCAATGCTAGAAGGCAGAGGAGCTTGCAGAGAGGAGTCGGAGTCCTTTCGGGACTACCTGCAGGTTTAAAAAAAAGTAACTGAACTAAAAGGAAGAGCTTTATCTGTCTGGTTACTTCCATCCTGAGTATTTTCAGTTTCAGGATTCTTAACTAACCCCATTCCATTTTTTTCCTACGCAGTCCCATCACTGGTGTGCTACTCTTGCAATCAGACAAGCTACTCCGGGTGCACAAGCCTTAAAAATTGCTCCCATCAAGAGTATTTCTGCACAAGGTACACAGGTAAAGCATGTAGCACGCACCACTCAGGCTGCACCACTCGATGTGGGATGCAGTTAGTCCTCGACTTACCTCCGTTCATTTCGCGACTGGAGTTACAACGGCAGTGAACACAGAATGATTGACAGCCGGGCCTTGTGCTTACAACATCCCTGCATCCCCTTTCCCCAGGCACATGGCCACTGGCATGTACTTACTGTCAGCTTTGGAAACCATATTAAGATTCGAATGCTCCCGCACTGCCACCCTTGAGCCTGGGACGGTGGGAGGGCGGAATTCATTTGGGTATATCGAGTTAGACAAAATAAAATTCTTTCGGTTGGTTCAAGGTCACTGAGTGTGGCACATAATGAGATGGGAATCTTACTTTAGGACGGGTGGTGATTGGACTATGTGAGGAGGTGATAGCTAAGGGTGGTGGGGGATTGATTTCTAGTTTTGCAATTTTTGCAAGGAAGCCCAAAACTTTCAGGTTCGGGATTCCACAGGTGTGCTATCCAACTATCCAAATAAAGGACCCTTTGCGAGATGTATTTATTTATCTGATTTGTCAATCGCTTACAAGAGAATAGGTATAAGTATAAACATGAGTAAGAATACAGGAAATAGGTACGAATAAATGGGGACAATAGGACAGGGATGGTAAGCATGATGGTGCACTTATGTACACCCCTTACAGACCTCTTAGGAATGGATATTCTCTCCCTTCTTTTCCTTCCTTCCTTCCTTCCTTCCTTCCTTCCTTCCTTCCTTCCTTCCACTCCCTCCCTCCCTTTTCTCTCCTCCCTCCATGCTTTTCTCTCCTTCCTTCCTTCCTTCCTTCCTTCCTTCCTTCCTTCCTTCCTTCCTTCCTTCCTTCCTCCCACTCCCTCCCTCCCTTTTCTCTCCTCCCTCCATGCTTTTCTCTCCCTTCCTTCCTTCCTTCCTTCCTTCCTTCCTTCCTCCCACTCCCTCCCTCCCTTTTCTCTCCTCCCTCCATGCTTTCCTCTCCTTCCTTCCTTCCTTCGTTCCTTCCTTCCTTCCTTCCTTTCTTCCTTCCTCCCACTCCCTCCCTCCCTTCTCTCCTCCCTCCATGCTTTCCTCTCCTTCCTTCCTTCCTTCCTTCCTTCCTTCCTTCCTTCCTCCCACTCACTCCCTCCCTTTTCTCTCCTCCTCCATGCTTTCCTCTCCTTCCTTCCTTCCTTCCTCCCACTCCCTCCCTCCCTTTTCTCTCCTCCCTCCATGCTTTCCTCTCCTTCCTTCCTTCCTTCCTTCCTTCCTTCCTTCCTTCCTTCCTTCCTTCCTCCCACTCCCTCCCTCCCTTTTCTCTCCTCCCTCCATGCTTTCCTCTCCTTCCTTCCTTCCTTCCTCCCACTCCCTCCCTCCCTTTTCTCTCCTCCCTCCATGCTTTCCTCTCCTTCCTTCCTTCCTTCCTTCCTTCCTTCCTTCCTTCCTTCCACTCCCTCCCTCCCTTTTCTCTCCTCCCTCCATGCTTTCCTCTCCTTCCTTCCTTCCTTCCTTCCTTCCTTCCTCCCACTCCCTCCCTCCCTTTTCTCTCCTCCCTCCATGCTTTCCTTCCTTCCTTCCTTCCTTCCTTCCTTCCTTCCTTCCTTCCCTTCCTTCCTTCCTCCCACTCCCTCCCTCCCTTTTCTCTCCTCCCTCCATGCTTTTCTCTCCTTCCTTCCTTCCTTCCTTCCTTCCTTCCTTCCTTCCTTCCTTCCTTCCTCCCACTCCCTCCCTCCCTTTTCTCTCCTCCCTCCATGCTTTCCTCTCCTTCCTTCCTTCCTTCCTCCCACTCCCTCCCTCCCTTTTCTCCTCCTCCTCCATGCTTTCCTCTCCTTCCTTCCTTCCTTCCTTCCTTCCTTCCTTCCTTCCACTCCCTCCCTCCCTTTTCTCTCCTCCCTCCATGCTTTCCTTCCTTCCTTCCTTCCTTCCTTCCTTCCTTCCTTCCTTCCTTCCTTCCTTCCTCCCACTCCCTCCCTCCCTTTTCTCTCCTCCCTCCATGCTTTCCTCTCCTTCCTTCCTTCCTTCCTTCCTTCCTTCCTTCCTTCCACTCCTGCCCTCCCTTTTCTCTCCTTCCTTCCTTCCTTCCTTCCTTCCTTCCTTCCTTCCTTCCTTCCTCCCTCCCTCCCTCCCTTTTCTCTCCTCCCTCCATGCTTTCCTCTCCTTCCTTCCTTCCTTCCTTCCTTCCTTCCTTCCTCCCACTCCCTCCCTCCCTTTTCTCTCCTCCCTCCATACTTTTCTCTCCTTCCTTCCTTCCCCTTCCCTTTTCTTCTTCCTCCCCCTTCCTTCCTCCCTCCCTTTCCCTTCCTCCCTCCCTCCCTTTTCTCTCATTTCTTCCTTCCCCTTCCCTTGTCTTCTGCCTTCCCCCTTCCTTCCTTCCTTCCTTCCTTCTTTTATTTTTTATTTTATTTATTTGTTTATTTGACTTGTCAATTGCTTACAAGAGAATAGGTATAAGTATAAACATGAGTAAGAATACAGGAAATAGATACGAATAAATGGGGACAATAGGACAGGGATGGTGCACTTATGCACGCCCCTTACAGACCTCTTAGGAATGGGGTGAGGTCAACATTGGATAGTTTGAGGTTAAAGGCGTGGCGGGTTAGAGGATGTAACAACAGAGTCAGGTAGGGCATTCCAGGCACTGACCACTCGGTTGCTGAAGTCGTACTTTCTGCAATCAAGTTTGGAGCAGTTTACATTGAGTTTGTATCTGTTGTGTGCTCTTGTATGGTTGTGGTTGAAGCTGAAGTAGTCATTGACTGGTAGGACATTGTAGCACACAACCGTAGGCGACATAGTTCAAGGTTGTCCAAGCCCAAAATCTCAAGCCTTGGTGGTGTAGGGTATTCTGTTGTGAGCAGAGGAGTGTAGTACTCTTCTTGTGAAATACTTCTGGACTCGCTCAATTGTCTGATGTGCAGTGCGGATTCCAGACGGATGAGCTGTATTCGAGTATTGGTCTGGCAAAAGTTTTGTATGTTCTAGTTAGCAATTTGATATTTCCGGAGGAGAAACTTCATAATTTACACTCTTAATGCCTTTTTGCAATGCTGATGTCTGTCTCAGAGTTATTGCTTGGAATGGAAGGTTGCTGGACCGCTGACACTTACGTCTGTTGCTGTGTACAGGACAACCACCAGATTCAGTTCACAACTGCGGCGATTTGTTTAACAACCGTGGCAATGAAGGTTAAAAAAATGGGGTGCGACTCACTTCAAAACTGCCCAGCTTAAATAATGGAAACTCGGAACCCAATTGCGGTTATAAGTCGAGGATGCCCTGTCTATCAGAGTCTGGCTGCAGGATCGTGGCTTCAAGGTAGTCCTCGACCTATGACCAAAACCGAGCCCCAAATTTCTGTGGCTAAGTGAGACACTTGCTGAGTGAGTTTTGCCCCGTTTTACGACTGTAGGGGTGAAATGAATCACCACCATTATTAAGTCAGGTCACAGGGTTGTTAAGCGAATCTGGCTTCCCCGCCGACTTTCCTTGGCAGATGGTCATGAAAGGGGATCACGTGACCCCAGGACCCTGCGACCCTCATAAATATGGGTCAGTGGCCAAGAGTCTGAAAATGTTGACCACGTGACCATGGAGATGCTGCAATGGTCATAACTGTGAAAAACGGCCCTAAGCCACTTTTTTCCAGTGCCGTTGTAACTTTGAACTGTCTCTAAATGAACTGTTGTAAGTCGAGGACTACCTGTATTTGATTACTCTTCCATTCCACTGAAAGTTGCACATTTTTGCTTTTGTAAACAAGAGAAGAAGAAGGAAAAGTTTTTAATTCAGCTCATGCATCCATGCATTCTATATTCCTATATTCTGGTTCATTTCCAAACTGGGAGAAGGGCACTGGAAACATGGAGGCAGACTGGAAAGATGGTTTAATGGAGCAGAACCTTCAAGCACATGGATTCTGCTGCAGCGAACCCATGGAGTGGAGAGTGAGGGGTTTTTATACCTTCTCTTGGGCTTTGAACTTGAACTTCCTGTTCCTGTGCAAGAACATGTGTTCTATTGGTTGTTGTCAGACTCCCATGGGGCCATGTGCAAATCCTAGGAGTCTGAGCTAAGCTTGTCTGAGCTAAGCTTGGTTGAAGTTTGGGCTGATGCAATGAAGGGGCTTGTTCGGCAATTCCTATTGTAGCTGAAGGCTAACCTTACCTTTGTTCAAAACTTGCTGCAGGGAATTTGCTTATGAATAGAGCTAGCTATCTCTTTATCTCTTAAGTGCTGGCATCTTCTGTGGGCCATCAAGAAAGGTGGGGGCTGCTTTCCAAGAGCATGTTTTTCTATTTCTCATCCAGGGAAATATAATATTCTGCCTTTTAAAGATTTCTCAAAATATTTCATTCTTCTAGGAGAGGGGTGGGTGCTAATTTTCTACACTATTTTCTCATTTTCCCTGCCAGTTTTGGCACATGGAATTTTCTTTTTTCTTGGAAGTGGCCTTTAAAATGGCAAAAAAACCCAATTTAGGATGAGGGTGGATGGTCCGAAAAGCAGCCTTCTGAATCGAGTGGGTACAGAGCCAATTCATGTACCCGAGATTCAGTCAGGATGATACCCCTGTCTCCCGAATATTTAACGTAACCCCATTTAGAGGAAATTAAATGCCAGGTCTACAATTGTCAGTCCTACAAGGCAAAGTGTCAAAGTTCTGGCTGACGAATCCAACCAAAGCTAGCAAAGTTGTAACGTTTCCTTCCCTTAATGCAAAACTATCGGGTACATCATTTTGGCACAGCATGAAAACCAGCTCTGACTAATTCCCACGCATTTCTTATAGTTAAAGCATAACATCTTCTCTGCACCACCACCCCTCCCCATTAGCACAGGTCACATTGTACAATTAGGTGTCAAAGTATTTCTGGGAAACGTTCATGGCTCTGCCATACCTCCTTTGAGATGAGCTTGGTTCCCACAGGTCGGCTTCTCGTTGCTATCTGGAACTGTCATTCTGATCTTTCCCTCTCTCCTTGATGTATGGCAGGTTGGGAATTGTGCCAGGATTCAAATAATTTAACAACTGTTTTGTGATAGCCAACCTGATCCTGGGCAAACCGGTTGTTAAATTACACACACACACCCCGGCTATCAAAGTGGATCCTGGGTCCTGCACTGCAATGGAGAAATGGGAAACAGAGTGGCCGGCACGAGGGAAGGAGGAGGAGCGGGGAGAAGAAAGAGGGAAAACAGCCTCTTCCTTCCCTCATGCCGTCCGCTGCATTGCCCCTTTCTCCATTGCAGCGCAGCGCCCAGGATCCACTTTGATAGCAGGTGGTGGGTAATTTAACAACCGGTTCGATTGAACCGGTGTGAACCGGCTGAATCCCACCTCTGATTGAGAAGCAGTAATGGCTTCCTTAGCAGTAGTTAGGTCAGGATCACCTGCCAGAAAGCTACCAATCTCGGAGAGCACCAAGGATGCCATGGCTCTCTTCTATTGGACTAATTATAGGAAAGAGTACGGAGGCCCCGGAAATGCATTTTCTTCTCAACGATACAAACAGAGGAGGGATCTTTTCACCCCCCACAACACACACATACACACACACAACAGATTCAGATATTTCCCTGCTGTGGAAACGTCTGATTGAAGATGTCAACACTGTCCAACTGGGTGGGGGGAGAATATTTGAGTAACTGTACCTCAAGCCCGAAAGAAAAATGCAGAAGTCTGAATCGTTCAACCTGCTGTGTGTTTCCTTTCCTGTTTAGCTACCTCTTTGTCTGGATTCGTGCTTCAGAAAGGCTGTGCAGTCAATTGCCCCATCTCCAAATCCAGCTGGCCATCGCTATATACTTTAACCTGCTGCCAGGAAGACAGGTGCAACCGTGTGACAGCTGTAAGGTGCTCCAAATCTCTGTTGGCAGTGACTCTTGTTTTTGTAGCCTTGACTGATATGGAACTCTGATGGGCAAGGCAGAGACAACCTGCTTACTTGCTTGTTTATTTATTTACTCATCCATCTATCCATTCATGTACTCATTCATTTTATCAATCATTTATTCAATTTATACAGCTTCCCATCTCTGATGTGGGCAGAGGAAAATGACTCGCGCATCCATCCATCCATCCATCCATCCATCTATTTATTTGGCCTCCCATCTCTGATCTGGAGCAGAGAAAAATGGCTTATTTATTTATTTATTTATTCATACTTTGATCCATCCATCATTTATTCATCCATCCATTAATTTATTCAATTTATATGGCTGCCTGTCTCTAATCTGGAGCAGAGAAAAATGGCTTGCTCATTCATTCATTCATTCATTCATTCATTCATTCACTCACTCATTCATTCATTCATTCATTCAATTCCTACAGTTGCCCGTCTCAATCATTGATTCGAGGAGGCTACTGATTTTTTAAAAAAATATGTATATATTATGGTTAGAAATGTTAAAACCTTTTAAAACAATAAAAAAACATAGTGTTCTGACCCAAACCCTTTTCCAATAAAACAAATATGAACCAAAGGGAACAGAAACCTTATAATGATTCTTACGAATCCCCGGTTAAAAGGCTGCTGCAAACTAATTAACTTTGATAAGCACAAGCCTCGCCAAAACTGTGCAAGGTTGCCAAGAATAACAGATAAGAAATATTTTGCAACACAAGTGTCTTCAAATACCAAGTTAAGATACTGCAATGTCCATGAGGCTGGAGTTTCAAAACGTTTTTGCTTCCTGCAAAGAACTTTCGCTTCACAGCTGGCTTTTATCTTCTTGAAGGAGGGGCCATTACCTTGCAGCCTTACTCCTGAGTCGCTCATGCTGCTGCAGCTGCTCTTTCCTGTGAGCAACCCCTGTGTGCATGTGCACTTGGCACAGGCTCCTCGGGAACCTCCTCCTCATTGCTGCCAGCCCCCACAATCTCTGAAGGCAGTTGTCCACTCCCTAATGGTCCTGGCCCCTCATCTGAGTCCTCACTCTCCTCAGCCGTCTGCACCTGCTACCAGCTAACCACAACACATAGTCGAACCAATACTGGCACTATAAACATCCACGTGAATTATAAAATTAAATTTTGGCCCTCTTAAAAATGCTGGCATTTCTTCCAAGTCTTCTGTCCTGCTTTTGCTGATGGACCCATGAGGAGACAACCAACATTTCCTGAAAATAGACACTTATTTCCTTATATTTATGTGGTTTTCTGAAAGCTGCTGCAGTGAAAATGGGGTGTGATGGACAGGCAGACTCCATCTTCAATTTCCATGGATAATTTTCTCAGGACAAGCCAGCAGAAGTGTTTTTTGTGCCTTCAAATTAACAAGGGAATTGAGAATTCCATGACATTTTGAATGATCATAGAATCATCGAAACCAGGGGATGAAAGGGACCTAAGAGGTCTTCTAGTCCAACCCCCTGTTCAAGGCAGAACCCATATCATCCCAGACAAAGGATTCTCCAGTCTTTTCTTGAAAATCTCCCATGATGGAGCACCCACAACTTCTGAAGGCAATTTTTTCCACTGATTGATCGTTTCTGTGGGTTCTGAATTCAAAAGATGCGATGAAATACAGAAGGGCAGTCCCTGTAGTCCTTCTTCGACTGGATAGACTGGAAATGGGAATTTTTGAGCTGCTCAGACCAAGATATGGAAGAAAAAGTGATTTGTCAGAACTAAGGGGACCTGACAGCACTTCAAAATTCCCCGAATTTCTTAAAGGATTAGAATGCTGTTCATTGTTTTCCCTAAAAATGAGAATATTTAAGTTTCTGATTGGGTGGGGTAGTAAAAGATGATGGAAGAGAGAAATGATAGAGAAAGAGACCATTAATCACAGGGACTATTAATCAGAGCTCATGCAGCCTGTCCAAAGATTTCTCTTCTTCCAGGGGCATTTGGACCACAATTTGCATCTTCCCTAGACAGAATGTCCAAAAGTTTATCTCCTTCCAGGGCCATTTGGATCATAATTCTCATCTTCTCTGGCCAGCATGACCAAGAAGATCTTTCCAAGGCACCTCTGGTCTGTTGTCAGGAAGGTTGAAGTAGTCTCAAATTGGTTAAAGAATGGAATAATCTCAGAGAAGTTAAAAGCCTTTGTAAATACAGTTGAAGAGCCTTTCTTGGCCTTTAAGGTTTAATGAACTGTAGAGAGAGAACTTTGTTTAGAAGAGGGAGGTTTGGAATGTTCTCAGATGATTCATTCTAACTATTTGGAAACCTGATCCTTCTTTATTGTTTTTCATCACCTGACTTGGCCAACTCCTCCTCCCCTTTCTTTCAAAAGGAATCTGAGCTTGCTTCTCCGGTAACCAGGTTGACTGTTGCTCAACTGAAATTCCTGATCTTATTGTTAGAAGAAGAAGGAGAAACCCTTTGAGGAGTCAGGTGCAAGAAATGTTTGTTGCTTTTTAACTTGCTGAGCCAAGAACATCCAGTCAGACAAGACAAAAAAAAAAAGATCTTTTGATGGATGGCCTTCCACTGGACTGTCAGTAACATCCGTCACATTTGGCAGAGTCATAAAAGTAATCTGTATTTAAATAATCCCTCGCACCAAGTGAGGTCCTGAAAAGGGAGAAAAAGAGGAAAGAAAATAGAAATCAGGCATGCATCCATCTTGGGAAATTTTATTGATTTCATTTATTGCATATATTGATTTTACTTAGCGTATGGCATCTACAGAGGTCATGCAATCACTGGTATATTAATTAAGTTTAAATAAAGCATCAGCAAATATGTGTGTGTGTGTGTTTGAATATATATACATATATATGTGTGTGCGTGCGCACGTGCATGTGTATATGTATAAATATGTGTGTGTGTGTGTGTGTGTAGGAATTGTGCAGTTATACTGAAACTGGTAGTTTTGTATTAATAAATATATTTAACATCTATATTTACAGCAGACAAGATAGTCAGGAACACAGGAACATCATGAGGTATATTAAACAGCATATAGAGCATGCAGAAGAAAAAGGCAGGAAAAATGAGGAAATGCCCCCTTTATATCCACAATAACCAATCATAGCATAATTTGCCTCATGCATGCTTCAGCACCCTCCAACCAATCAACTACAACTATGTGTTCTGGCCCCATTGTACATGAATATATGTCTCTCTCTTTCTGTGTGTATGTGTGTATGTAAATATATGTGTGTGCGTGTATGTATATGTATGCATGTATAAACTATCCTTTGTGTTCCGGACTAGCAGGCTTGAAAGCCTGCAGATCGGATTGGTCCGCTAGCCGCGGATCGTGATTGGTCGCCTCAGACTGATCCGATTGGCTAGTTAACGGGCTGTCGCGATTGGTCTAACCAAGCGCGGCAAACTCAAATCACCGTCATTGGCTGCCTAGCCGCAGCCAGCCCTATATAAGGGGCTGCTGCGGCTGGGATATTTCGCTCAGATCTGAAGTCACTAATAAAGATCTGTTGTCGCTATCTGAGTCTTGTCTCCGTCCTTGGACCCATCCTCCCAGACTTAACACTTTGTACCCTTTAATACACACACACACACTTACATATACATGTGTGTACAATGGGTGCAATTTATGTGTGTGTGCGTGGTGTGTGTTTCTCCTAACAATCCTCTCTCTCTCTAGAAAACCAATTTGGAATAACATATCACAGTTTTACAATCTAGATTTAAAAATGACAATGTTATTGTATTGGTTAGTCCCGTGATATAACTAAAGGAGGATGCCTACTAAAAGAAGCCTGGTTTTCCAATAGCAATTCTATCAATAGGCATACTGAACTACCGCTGGCCTACCAAGCACTGAGACACCAGGAAAGACCCTGCAGGAGGAGCAGAGACCACTTCCCATTGGGGAGTAGGGACCGATCGCATACACCCCCATCCCTGGGCATGTGGATTTATCCTTTGAAGGCACAGCCAGGCCTGTCCAAATGCAGAGGAGCCCAGCAGAGCTGCTTAAAAGCTCTAACAGACAGGAATAATGAAGAACCAGCAAAGCCACAAACTGCAATAGCTGTCAGGTTAACACCACCTCTTAGAGATAAGCATTCCAGGCTGGGTCTGATAAGGGAGGAAACAACAAGAAAAGATAAACCTCCTTTGACCAACATGACTGAAGCAAACACAACAAGGCTAATTACAAGTGGCAGGCGGTTGGAACAGCCTATTATGTGTGCAACAGCAAAATTGATTAATGATATATAAAGGCATAGATCTCTGTAATGGTAGCTTAATACTCTGAAGATGTCAGCAGAGGCTGACAAAAGCTTAGTAAGTAAATATAATTTTAGTTCTGGAGATCACAAAATATCTTTTACAAGTATACCTGGAACTTGTATTTTTAGAATATATATGTATGTGTGTATGTATGTATGTATGTATGTATGTATGTATGTATGGTATTCAGCTTTGTTCGGGTATTTTCCCACGTCATTATAGTTGTGCTTTTAAAGTTGTAGCAACGTTTCGACAGAATCTCATCTGCCATCATCAGGCTTCTGTATTGTGTTCGTCTGTGAGTCAGACTTTTACAGTTGTTTCAGTTTTAAATTTGGGGCTAGCCTACTGCTGTGCCAGTATGGTTCTTTCTTTATCCTGATTGGTTGGGAGTCTTGGTCTGTGTTTATTGGTCTTGGAGTTTGCTGTGCTCTGCTTGATTGGTGTTTCTAATATCTTCTGTCTGTTTTGTGGCTTTTTTGTGTGTGTGTCTTGATTGGCTGGCAACATTGTGTTTCCTTTATTGGAGGCTTTTAGTGCAGCTTGGCTCCAAGTAAGGGACGGCTATCATTTGTTAGGAAGCTAGGTTTCATCTGGGTGCCTGGTTGGGGTGTGTTTGAGCTGGAGGTATCAGGGGGGATTTGTTTGTGCCCAGGTGTTTGGCTGGCTTGTGGTGTGGAGATGTTTTTTGTTTGTGAGTGCAGGCTTCCAAATAATTGACAGTCTGGTGGAATCATCTCTTCTATTCATGCTTTCAGGTCTTTTTTCAATCTCTATGGCTTCTCTGATAATTCTGTGGCTGTGGTTTTCTATAGTGGCTAGGGTTTGGGTGCCATTGAAGTTGATGCTATGACCTGTGGCTTTCATGTGTTGGACTAGTGAGGAAGTGTGTTCCAGCTTTTTTACTGCATTTTTGTGTTCATCCAGGTGGGTACTTATTCTTCTATTGGTCTGTCCAATGTATGTGGCCGGGCATGATGCACAGGGGACTTCATATATGCCTTGGTTTTCCAGGTCAATTTTATCTTTGGGGTTTCTAAGGATGGCTGCTATTTTTCTGTCTGTTTTGAAGGCAGTCTTGATGTGATGCCTGTGTAGTATCTTACTGATTTTGTCTGTAGTACCTCTTATGTAGGGCAGGACAGCTGTTCCATAGGTCTGTTCATCTTCTAGGTCTCCATTATGTCTCAGTGTGTTTTTGTGGATCAAGTCGGTGATTTTGCTTTTGCAGAAGCCGTTGGTTGTCAGTACTTTAGTCAGGGTGCATAGTTCAGTCTTTATGTGTGTCTTGTCTGCCAGGTGTTTGGTTCTAGCAATTAGTGTTTTGGTCACAGAGTTTATCTGTGCTGGGTGGTGGTGGGATTGGGCGTTGAGGTAGCAGTTGGTGTGTGTTTTCTTCTGGTATATGGTGTGTCCTAGTATGCCATCTGTTTTTTTGTAGATTAGTACATCTAGGAATGGTAGTTGTTTGTTTGTTTCCGTTTCCATGGTGAACTTGATTTTGGGGTGTGTGCTGTTTAGGTGTGTTAGGAAATTGTTTAGGTTTCCTTTTCCATGGGGCCAAATCACAAATGTGTCATCGATGTATCTTAACCATAATTTGGGTTTGTGGGTGGCATTAGCCAGGGCTCTGGATTCGAATTCTTCCATGAACAGGTTTGCAATGATGGGTGACAGTGGTGATCCTATAGGGGCTCCTTCAATTTGCTTGTATCTTTGTATATGAAATATGTATTGGCTAAGCAGTGTTCTGTTAGTTCCATGAGGTGTTTAGCTGGTTGGTATTTATTTTTGATGATTTCAAGAGGTTTTTTTATCGGGACTTGAGTGAATAGTGAAACCACGTTGAAACTTACAAGCAGATCTTCTTGTTCCACATGTAGATCTTTGATCATTTCCAAGAAGTGGTATGAATTTTGTACATGTGAAGCTGCTGTTTCAGCATGGGGCTGTAGCTGTTTTGCTAAGTGTTTAGCTAGGTTTTGTAGCGGTGCTCCTCTGGAGCTGACTATGGGTCTGAGAGGTATGCCTTCTTGGTGTATTTTTGGGAGGCCGTATAGTTTGGGGCATCTGGAAGATTTTTCTCTTGGGATGATCATCTGTTGGATCTCTTTGCTCATGTGGCTGGTTATAATTTTCTTCTTGGTTAATTTTTCCAGATATGTGGTTGGGTCCGTGTTTATGGGTTTGTATGTGGAGTCTTGGAGTAGGACTGTCAATTTTGTTTCGTAGTCTTTTCTATCCATTACTACTGTGGCATTCCCTTTGTCTGCTGGAAGTATGATTATGCTGCTATCCTTTTTTAGGGCTTGCAGCGCTTTTAGTTCTTCTTTGTGGAAGTTGCTTTTAGGTGGTTTGCTTGTGCATAGGATGTTAGTAACTTGGTGTCTTATTCTATCAGCTTCATCTGTATTTAATTTAGTTAGGCCGGATTCTACTGCACATATGATGGATTCTGTGGGGATTTTTTGGGGTGCTATAGCATAATTGAATCCTTTGGTTAGGACATCTGTTTCTGTTTTGGGGAGTTCTCTGTTGGAAACGTTATATACTAATTGTTTCAGGTGTTGTTGTGAGTTGTTGGGGGCTTTCTTGTCATGTTCTAATTTCTTTAGTTTCTTCAAGAGTTTGTCATTTTTGTAAGTGGTTTCAGTTTCAGCTCTCCAAGTTGTAAGTTGTTTTATCTTGTCCCAAAGTAGAGGATGGATTTTGCTGCTCAATTCCAGGTGTTGTGCTAGCAAATCTTTGTTTAACTGATCCAAATGGAATCTCTTTCTGTGGAGCTTGTTTCTGAGTAGAGCCATTTCAATTCTTTTCAGGATACGTTTAGTAGCTGCTGTGCTGTGATGAAATATTAATTTGAAACAATGCAACACCAACCTGCTTCAAATTAACATTTCATCACAGCACAGCAGCTACTAAACGTATCCTGAAAAGAACTGAAATGGCTCTACTCAGGAACGAGCGAGCTGTGGCAAGAAGGTTTGCTGTGTCTGTCAGCATAGTGTCCAGAGCATGGAGGCACTACCAGGAGACAGGCCAGTACATCAGGAGATGTGGAGGAGGCCATAGGAGGGCATCAACCCAGCATCAGGACCGCTACCTCTGCCTTTGTGCAAGGAGGGACAGGAGGAGCATTGCCAGAGCCCTGCAAAATGACCTCCAGCAGGCCACAAATGTGCATGTGGCTGCTCAAATGGTCAGAAACAGACTCCATGAGGGTGATATGAGGGCCCGACGTCCACAGGTGGGGGTTGTGCTTACAGCCCAACACCATGCAGGACATTTGGCATTTGCCAGAGAACACCAAGATTGGCAAATTCGCCACTGGCGCCCTGTGCTCTTCACAGATGAAAGCAGGTTCACTCTGAGCACATGTGACAGGGTCTGGAGACGCTGTGGAGAACGTTCTGCTGCCTGCAACATCCTCCAGCATGACCGGTTTGGCAGTAGGTCAGTAATGGTGTGGGTTGGCATTTCTTTAGGGGGCCACAAAGCCCTCCATGTGCTCACCAGAGGTAGCCTGACTGCCATCAGGTACCGAGGTGAGATCCTCAGACCCCTTGTGAGACCATATGCTGGTGCAGTTGGTCCTGGGTTCCTCCTACTACGAGACAATGCTAGACCTCATGTGGCTGGAGTGTGTCAGCAGTTCCTGCAAGACCAAGGCATTGATGCTATGGACTGGCCCATCCGTTCCCTAGACCTGAATCCAATTGAGCACATCTGGGACATCATGTCTTGTTCCATTCACCAATGCCACGTTGCACCACAGACTATCCAGGAGTTGGGGGATGCTTTAGTCCAGGTGTGGGAGGAGATCCCTCAGGAGACCATCTGCCACCTCATCAGGCACATGCCTGGGCATTGTAGGGAGGTCATACAGGCATGTGGAGGCCACACACACTACTGAGCCTCATTTTGACTTGTTTTAAGTCAAAGTTGGATCAGCCGGTAATGTTTTTTTCCACTTTAATTTTGAGTGTAACTCCAAATCCAGACCTCCATGGGTTTCTAAATTTGATTTCCATTGATCATTTTTGTGTGATTTTGTTGTCAGCACATTCAACTATGTAATAAACAAAGTATTTAATAAGAATATTTCATTCATTCAGATCTAGGATGTCTTATTTTTGTGTACCCTTTATTTTTTTGAGCAGTGTATATCTGTCTGTCTGTCTGTCTGTCTGTCTGTCTGTCTGTCTGTCTGTCTATCTCTCTATCAATGTATCTATCTATCTATCTATCCATATTTGTTTTCTTAAGTTTTCACGGGTACTTACGTGTATGGCATTCAGCTTTGTTCGGGTATTTTCCCACGTCATTGTAGTTGTGCTTTTAAAGTTGTAGCAATGTTTCAGCAGAATCTCATCTGCCATCATCAGGCTTCTGTATATATTATACAGACTACAACTACAATGATGTGGGAAAATACCCGAACAAAGCTGAATGCCATACATATATCCATATATATATATATCCATATATATATCCCAGAATTCTTCAGAAAAACTTCAAGATGAAGGGTCCAAAGTTGAAAAACTTTGGACAAGACCAGTGGTGGGCAACTGTGGCCCCTTTTGAGACCTATGGGCTTCAACTCCTAGGATTTCTGAGCCAGACTGCTCAGAAATTCTGGGAGTTGAAGTCCGCATTTTGTGAAGCAGCCATACTTACCTACTCATACCCAGTCCTTCCGTATTCATAAATACTATTCCTGAATAATTAGCAAAGCCAAAGAACTAATCTACAACAGGAATTGCGATTACAAAATTTGTCTGCCTAATCAATACGATGATGATGGTGGTGATAAAACCAAGAAGGTGTCAATGGAAGTTGGTTCATCAGGTGGTGTATTTGGAAAGACACAATAGAGTGGCCACTGTGATGGACCGGAATTTTAGAATTTATAACTTACCAGCAAAGAAGAATTGGGAGAATCACAGTATGGAAAAAGTGATTAAGAAGCAAAGAGGTAAGATGCTAAAGAGATTTCCAGGTGAAGATTGATTAACATACAGCCCATAATAAGCCAGAGATGACTCTAATTACAAAGAAGCAAGTGTGGATAATAGGCAATGTAGTAGCTGGAGATAGAAGAATTATTGAAAAAAAAAATAGGAGAAAAACACACAAATCCCATCTTCCCTGGTCAGCATGTCCAAAGATTTCTCTCTTTCCAGGGGCATTCGGATCACAATTCCCATCTTCAAATAAACATACCTTCAAATAAAGCTGGAGTAAACATGGAAAGAGAGTTGTAGTAGAGCCAACTAGTGGTCAGAACACTTGGTGCCATCTCAAAAAAATCTGGAAAATTACCAGGAACACAACAGGAACATAAAAGTACCTCAGATCAAGCACAAAAAGTTGTGTCAGTTGGAACAACAAATATATTACCACAACATCTTTAACTCCCTTGGATCCTTGGGAAATAATATCTATTGAACAAAAATGCCAAACACAATCAGACTGATCCAATGGTTCATTGTGTAAATAGATGTTGGGGTTGATAAATATGGTGATGGCGTTAGAAAAAAGAAGGGATCATTTGTGAACGGTGTAGAAATCTTAACCAAGGCTGTGGCATAAGAGGGACCAGGAAACAAAGAGAGAAGGTGTGTCTCTTTGATTCTGAATCATCTAATCCCTTCAGCCTGAAAACCAACTTCTTTTCACCGTATAGTAGTTTTCTATCGGGTGGGGAATTGATTTGCAAGGGAGAAGAACAAGATAGGGGCTGTTGAGTCAGACGGTAGACTGGCAGCAAACTGCAAACTAAGATGGTGAAGATCTGTGGAAGAGGCAGGGTGATGCTGGTAACCATTTTCCTGACAGCTATTTTGTTCGTGGAGTTCGGTAAGAATCTTTTATTTAAATGAATCCCCCTCTTTTTTCTAATTAGGACGAAGAAATACGAGACTGCCTTCTATGGCATTTGTAGCACCTCTGGAAAGAAAAACGAGACATGCCACTCCTGTTCTCCTCTGTGAAAACCTTTCAGAGGTTTAGTTGGCAAAGTCACAGAGAAGAATCATAAGCCGCACCAAAAGAACATCGAACAATAAGATTGGAAGAGACCTTAGAGATCTTCTAGTCCAACCCCCCATGTCTGAGGCAAAAGAACCTATATCATTCTGGACAAATGGCTGTCCAGTTTCTTCGTGAAAACCTCCAGTTAGGAGACCTCTGAGGTAGAGGGAGCATTTTTCCCAAAGGAAGGGATTCTTTATCAAACTTGGTTCCCACAAATTGTGTTAGGACACAAAGGGAACTTGTGTTGGTAACTTCAATTGCCAGATTGTACGTTCCTTTTGATTGAAAACATAGGAGGAGGCAATATTTCACCATTTCTCCACCCAGATGGAAAATATTGCGGTCGTAGCTCAGATTGAAATAACTTGGACAGACTTGCAACATGTCACCTTTGATTCTCCAAGACTCCAAGTGCCTTGACCTAGAAGATGGAAAGATATTCCAGATAAGGCGTTCAGAGGAAGCCTTATTTGTTTCCTAGCATCCTCTTGTCAGGGTCCTATCAGGTCAGCTTCAGGGTTGACATTTCCCATGTCCTCAAGCTTGCTAGGTAAAGGGTTGAAGATCTGGAGACTTTGAAGCAACCACCTATAGCATTCGAGGTGCTTTGAATGCTAGGAATTGTAACCAAGAAAATGGAGAGATTTTTTTTTCCGTCTAAAATTATTCTTCTTACTCATTGAACATAAAACAAGAATAATAAGTGACCCCGGAGGTCTTCTAGTCCACCCCCCTGCTCAAGCAGAAGACCTGACAGAAATCAGGTAAATGATTATCCAGTCTCTTTTTGAAAGCCTCCAGTGATGGAACACTCATGACATCTGAAGACAAGCTGTTCCATTGGTTGATTGCTCTCCCCATTAGGAAATTTCTCCATACCTATAGTTGTAGGTTTTATTTTCTTCCTCCTATCCTCACTTGTCTTTCCCCTTTTCCTCCTCACTGTGCCCTACCATTTGTTTTTATATTTTTTGTATTTTTTGTCTAAATCCATAACTCAACAGCCACTAAACCTAAGTGCTGTAAATCAAGAACGACCTTCCATTTTTACTTTCTAATTGCCTAATAATCCCTCGATTAAAATATTTTCTTAAGAAACTCCCAAGTAAAATCATTCCGAATGCTGATTTTCTGGACCTATTGTATATTACCGTGTTTCTCACAAAATAAGACCCGGGCCTTATTTTTCTTTGAGCCCCGAAAAAATGGCTAGGACGTCTTTTCGGGGGTGAATTAATTTCTTCCCCACCCAACGCACCAGCACCGTCTCCAACAACAGGGTCTGAGTCGCTCCCGCTTGCCCCCCGTCCCTGTAATAACAGGAAAAAAAAGTTTTTGCGGTACCTGGGAGCGCCGCGCGCTGCGTTTTGGTTTAATCCCGAGCGGCTGGGTGGGCGTGAGAAGAGCCGAGTGAGCGTCGCTGCTGCTGCTACCCTCGGTGTTCCAGCCTCGGGCTCTGCAAGTTTGCAAAAAGTCCTGGTGCGCAGCCCGTTCCTTCATTCCAAGTGCCCAGGCCGAGCTGCTGCTATCCCTCTCTCGCCAGTGCCGTCTCCCATAACAGCGGCAGCAGCGGCGGAAACCATGGAAGTTACGGAGGCGGCTCCCGCACCCGAGAAGTGGCTGAAATGCTTCTACTGTTCCTGCCGCTGCTGCCGCTGTTATTGGAGACAGTGCTGGTGAGAGAGAGACAGCTTCAGCTCAGCCTGGGCGCTTGGAATGAAGGAACGGGCTGCGTACCGGGACTTTTGCAAACTTGCAGAGTCCGCGGCTGGAGCACCGAGGGTAGCAGCAGCAGAGACGCTCGCTCGGCTCTTCTCACGCCCACCCAGCTGCTCAGGTTTGAACCAAAACGCAGTGCGCAGTGCTCCCAGGTGCCTCAAAATGTTTCTTTTTTCCTGTTGTTACAGGGACAGGGGAAAAGCAGGAGCAACTCAGATGCTGTTGTTGGAGACAGCGCTGGCGATAGAGGCGCCAGCACCGGTGGGAACCATGGAAGCTACAGAGGCCTGAGAAGCAGCTGAAATGCTGCCAGACATCCACGCCAACGCAGCCCGCCTGCTGACCCGGGTAAGGGAGGGGTAAGGGAGCCATCCACGCTCTACCATGGTGTTAGGAGCGGCTGATGGTGAGGCGTAGCTGCCCGCGGGGCACTCCTAATGGCAAGTTCCCCCCTGCCGCCCCCTCCCAATTTCGCATGTTTTAAACTGGGCCTAAATTTGTGGAGAGGGGCTTAATTTCATTTTATGCCTAGAAAACATGCTGGGGTTTCCTATTGGGGGTGGGCGTATTGTTGGAGAAATACGGTATATAAGTGTACCTCTAAAGAACCATTGCATTTTTAAAGCGAGTTCAACAAAACAGCACAGTTGACACAGCAGCTAATCGCGAAAGAATGGACTAAGAAAGAGGAAGATCAGATTGCATGAAATAACCCCAACAGGACAAAGGAAAGTCGCAAAAAAAAAAAATGTTCCTTTCATATCACATGCAAAGAAGACTAATCCCAACACAAAAGTTTTATCGGCATGGAATTTGCAGGATCTTGTGGCTCAATTGTGGTCAAGTGAAGGATTACTACCACTTTATACTGCCTCTGTAAGAAACATTTGTAATATTGCATCCAGTTTTATTAACTTATTTATTTATTTACTTATAACAGGTATAAGTATAAGCATGGTTATGAATGCATGAGATGGATACGAATAAGAAAAAAAGAAACAATAGGACAATAACAGTAGGCACGTTGGTGCGCTTATGCACGCCCCTTACAGACCTCTTAGGAAAGGGGTGAAGTCAATAGTAGACAGTCTAAGCTTAAAGTTTTTAGGGTTTGGGGAAGAAACCACAGAGACAGGTAGAGGATTCCAGACATTGATCATTCTGTTTCTGAAGTCGTATTTTCTGCAATCAAGTTTGGTGCGATTTACCTTGAGTTTGTATCTATTGTGTTCTTTTGTATTATTGTGGTTGAAGCTGAAGTATTCATTGATAGGTAGGACATTGCAGTAGATAATTTCATGTACTAACTGCACTTAGGTCGGACTGAAGGCAATGTAGTTCTTGGTTGTCTAGGTCTAAAATTTCAAGTCTGGTGGCATGAGGTATTCTGCTATTTTGTATTTTTTGTGTGTGTGTATTTTGTATTTTGGTCATCACAATACAAAAAGAGATATTGTGATTCTAAAAAGAGCACAGAGAAAATCAACAAGATTGATTAGGGGACTGGAGGCTCATACGTATGATGAATGGTTACATGAATTGGATAGGATTGTCTAACAAAAACAAGGATTAAGGTCTTCCAATATTTGAAGGGCTGTCACAGAAAAAAGGAGGTCAATTTATCCCCTAAAGCAGGGGTCCCCAACCACCGGTCCGGGGACCGGTACCGGTCCGTGGAACAATTTCTACCGGGCCGCCGGTTTGCTGGGCGCCGCCATCTTGTTTTGATGAAAAACTGCTTCCGGTGAGCTTTTCCGGGTAGAAAGCGGCATTTGGGTGCTGAAAGAATCCTCGCGCCTTCGTTTCATCGGTGGGGTGATGGCTTCGAACAAAACTAAGGCGCGAGGATTCTTTCAGCATGCATGGCAAGGCGAGCTGAGCGACCATCCCGAAGCCGTCCCGAAGCCCATCGACACAGGTACAAAGGAGGAGTTGAAGGTGGCGGGGAGAAGCGGGGGGCGACTGGCTGGCCAGTCGCTCAGCTCGCCTTGCCATGCGTGCTGATGCCGGTACCGGGCCGCGGATGATTTTGTGATGCCGGTACCGGGCCGCAGCACAAAAAAGGTTGGGGACCACTGCCCTAAAGTCTGAAATAACATAGGGTCTCCTGCCTGAGCAGGAGGGGTTGGACTAGAAGACCTCCAACCTTTTTGTTTTGCATTCTGTCTAAGAGCCAAAGAATATTAAATGGACTGTAATCCAGTTGCAGTTCTTTCTCCTTGTTTAATAGCTCTAGATATTTATATATGCTTCTTTTTTCACGACAGCCCAATCTCTGAAATGTTTTTCATGTCGGGAGCCCACGAGACCTGAGAAATGCATGGCGGTGATGAATTGCATGCCAAACCAAACCATGTGTATGACGACAATGCATTCTCTTGAAGAAGGTGAGGTTGAAGGACAAAGTTGATCTAAGATGCTCAAGGTCAAGGTCAGATGAAGGAGACTTTCCCTTCTCTTCCTCCTCACTCCTCATTCTATGAAAAAGGGATTAAAAATGTACGTTCCTGGATCATCTTCACATAATGTCACAGCCTGGATATGACAAAGTGTGCAGGTCTTTTGAACACTGACAATGACATATCGATAACAGGTGGCTACTAAACAGGGAGATAGCAATAGCACTAGCACTTAGACTTATATACTTCAGGTTCTCTTGCTCCTCTTAGGCTTTAGTTTAAGTGACACACTTACTGCTTTTACAGCCCCTCTCTAAGCAGTTTAGAGTCACCCTCTTACCCCCAACAATTTGGATCCTCATTTTGCCCACCTCGGAAGGATAGAAGGTTGGGTCAACCTTGAGCCTGGTGGAATTTGAACTGCCGAATTGTAGGCAGCTGGCTGCAGCAGAAGTAGCTTGCAGTACTGCACTCTAACCACTGCACCACAGATCCTGTTGAATTGTCTGTGGAGAGTGTTAGGGATACACCCTAGCAGAATCTGCACGGCAGGCAGGCAGGCAGGCAAAATATGTGAGATAGACGTTTTTGTAGCTTACACTCAGTAAAACAGATACACCGTGCTAGTTAAATAGTTTATTCCAGTAAGAGTTATAGCATAGTCAAACAGTCCATATATCATTCACTAGTTCAGTCCGTCCAGGGATTATTCAGTTGCAAATTCCGGTGTCGAAAAAGAGAGGTCAGTAAACTTACAAATATCAGTCCAGGAATATATCTCCTTGCAGTAGAGATACGAAGAAGTCAAAAACTCCTCTCTTCCTTCAGCAACTCAGCAGTAGGGAAAACACGCAGTTAACAATCCAGTATAGTCAGCAATCCATCAGGTTCTCTTGCTTCCTCTTATGGCGGTTTCACACCGCACCCAAAATTACATGCTTTGCAGTTTAAAGTGACACACACTTAAACTTACAATCCTAGTTTATATATATTATTTTACCCAAACTACGTTAGGTAACCTATGTTATTCCTAACAGAGAGTCTCAGTCATCAAGGTCATGACTGTCCCTAAGATGCTTCCCCCCTGCCATGGCATATGCAGTACAATGCAGTGAGACATGTGCAGATCTGTAAGTTCGGGAAACAAAACAACCACTTCACAAACGCGTGGCCCAACATAGGAGAACACACCCATCAGGACAAGATTCAGCAGTCCATCTGCATTTAAAAGACAAAGGCCATTCTTCTGAAGGCAGCAAAGCCCACATTTTGGACAGAGGGGACCTCTAGTTTGAAAGAGGGGTCAAAGAGGCCGTCTATGTCCAAATTGAACAGCCCTCTCTCAACAGCAGGGGAGGCATATGACATCGACTACCTCCAGTCTACAACAGAGTCCTTTCAGCAGTTCCAAGAAAGATCCAAGTCCATTTGCACCACTCAGGTGGCCCTGAGGACACAGAGAAACCAGACTGTCACAATACCTGAAAGCCAGTCCAAATTCTGCACGGATTTGGTTGTGTGGAACTATTGGTATCCCTAAGGGATACCTGGATGGATATGCATAATTTTAAGCCTCTGGTTCACTAGATGTCCCCAATTTGAATATCCATCAGAGAAGATGTCCTACAGTTCTCATTCTTCTGAGGTAGCCCAGATATTTATTTTATTTTATTTTATTTTATTTTATTTTATTTTATTTTATTTTATTTTATTTTATTTTATTTTATTTTATTTTATTTTATTTTATTTTATTTTATTTTATTTTATCTATCTATCTATCTATCTATCTATCTATCTATCTATCTATCTATCTATCTATGTATTTATTTATGTATGTATTTATGTATGTATTTATGTATGTATTTATTCATTCATTCATTCATTCATTCATTCATTCATTCATTTATTATGTTTGTCAAGCATGTATGAGAAAACAAGCATAAGTATGAACCTAACATATAAACACATAAGTATAAATGGTGTAAGTATATGCATAATAAATGCGTACAAATAAATGGGAACAGTAGGACAGGGATGGTAGGTAAGCTGGTGCGCTTACGCATGCCCCCTTACAGACCTCCTAGGAATGGAGTGAGGTCCACAGTAGACAATTTAAGGTTAAAGTTTTGCGGGGTTTGAGGATGAAACAACAGAGTCAGGGTGTGAGTTCCAGGCATTGATCATTCCTTTGCTGAAGTCGTATTTTCTGCAATCAAGTTTGAAGTGGTTTCAGTTTGTATCTATGGTACGGCCATGTGTTCCTGCGGTTGAAGCCGAAGTAGTCGTTAACAGGTAGGACATTGTAGCAGACAATTTTGTGTACTAAGCTTAGGACAGACCGTCGGCGGCATAGTCCTAAGTTGTCCAGGTCCAAAATTTCAAGGTATTCTATTGCTGAGCTGAGGAGTGGCATACTCTTCTTGTTTTATTAAGACAGCTTGGAAGACACGGGGTCAATTCTAGCATGATACATGAGTCTCTGTGTGCCATCAATTATCTGAATATTTTTTTTTCTGGTTGTTTGGCAGTCTACCCTTTTGTGGGCGAATCCACCGTCACTCGGTCTTGTTCTCTGGCCTGCAACCTCTCCGAGATAGATGCAATCGGTTCCACGCGCCTGATAACCTGTTGCCACACTGACCTCTGCAACCACGACGGGGCCTCCTGGCTAGAGATCAGCTACACCATGTTGGGAGGACTGCTGGCTTCTTTCTTCCTCTTCCTCAGTTGAGACTCTGAATCTCTCCAGAATTTGGCGACTTTACTTCCTTAGAACGATGGGCCGCCCTCTCTTCATATTCCCGGATTCCTCTTTGTCTCAAATAATAATAAAAAAATGAGAACTGAAACTTTGGTCTGGAACTTACTGCAAAAATGGATGGAAGAGGCTATTTATAGCTCAGGGCTGAACTGTGGAGTCCTTGGGTCTTTCTGACCTTGTTTTCCTGAAGACATTTTAATCAGGGGTGGGCTTCAAAAATTTTTAGCAACCGGTTGTCTTTCTGGTTGCTGGGTGGGTGTGGCCATGGTGGGTGTGGCCTAGTCAGCCTCCTGCACCAGGGTGAAGCGGGGTCATTTCTGCTCTCCCCATGCTCCGGAGGTTTTTCTCAAGCCTCCAGGAGGGCAAAAAACGGCTCCCCAGGTTCCGGAGGCTGTCTGGAAGTTGGAAACGGGCCCATTTCTGAACTTCTGGGAGGTCCGTTTTTTGCCCTCCCCCCCCGAAACCTTCATATGTACCTTACACTTACCTGCATCCAAAATGGGCCACGTGGGGGGTCCTGGGAGTGGAGGGTGGGCAGGATTGGGATTTGAGGGTTCTCCAAACTGTACAGAATCTTAGCTAGGGGCTCTCCTGAAGCCTTGCGAACCCCTAACAGCCCACCGCCCCAATTTTAAAGCACAACTGGGAAACCTCATCGGTGTTAGAAGGGAGTGGGGTTTGTGGAGTGAAGGAGAGAGGGAGGAGGAGAATTGTGGGGTCCTTGGTGCTCTCTGAGCTTGGTTGTTTTCCTGGAGATGTTTCATGAGCCAACTAGGTAACATTATCAATGCTAGAAGGGTTTGTGGAGAAGAGGAGGAGGAGGAGGAGGAGGAGGAGAAGGAGGAGGAGGAGGAGCCAACTAGGTAACATTATCAATGCTAGAAGGGTTTGTGGAGAGGAGGAGGAGGAGGAGGAAGAAGAGAAAGAGGAGGAGGAGGAAGATTGTGGGGTCCTTGGTGCTTTCTGACCCTGTTTGTTTTCTTGCAGACATTTCTTTACCCAACTAGGTAACATCATCAGTGTTAGAAGGGAGTGGGGTTTGTGGAGTGAAGGAGAGAGGGAGGAGGAGAATTGTGGGGTCCTTGGTGCTCTCTGAGCTTGGTTGTTTTCCTGGAAATGTTTCATGAGCCAACTAGGTAACATTATCAATGCTAGAAGAGTTTGTGGAGAGGAGGAGGAGGAGGAGGAGGAGCCAACTAGGTAACATTATCAATGCTAGAAGGGTGTATGGAGAGGAGGAGGAGGAGGAGGAGGAAGAGGAAGAGGAGGAGGAGGAAGATTGTGGGTCCTTGGTGCTTTCTGACCCTGTTTGTTTTCTTGCAGACATTTCTTTACCCAACTAGGTAACATCATCAGTGCTGGAAGGGAGTGGGGTTTGCTTTCATTTACTGCAAAAATGTTGGAAAATGAATGTGGCGGTTGGTCAGGTTAGTTCTAATCCTACATGCAGGAACTGGGCTTGGCTAGGTTGCAGGAACTGGGCTTGGCTAGTCTAGTAAAGAGAAGGACCAGGGGAGACATGATAGCAGTCTTCCAATATTTGAGGGGCTGCCACAGGGAGGAAGGGGTCAAGCTGTTTTCTAAAGCGCCTGTAGGCCAGACAAGGAATCGTGGATGGAAACTGAACAAGGAGAGATTCAACCTGGAAATAAGGAGAAACTTTCTGACAGTGAGAACAATCAACCAATGGAACAGAAATTGCCCTCGGAAGTTGTGGGAGCACCATCACTTGAGACTTTCAAGAAGAGATTGGACTGCCATTTGTCAGAAATGGTGTAGGATCTCCCGCTAGGGTGGGGGGGTTGGACTAGATGACCTACAAGGTCCCTTCCAACTCTGATTATCTGTTATCTGTTATGCACTTCCAGACAATCCTTAGATCCAGGTCAATGCAAGTTTACACGGCCCACAGTTCAGCTAGGAAATATATACCCTGATGTTTGGTAATTAAACTTTAGCAAATGACAGGATAGTTAAAGGGCAAAAATGGGACGACATACAAGCGAAAATTAAGCCAAGCTAGAGACATAAACAACTGGCAAGAATTCACATTTATATCTGCTGTATTCCAAAACATACAGGGATTATTTCTTCCTGTTTAGGACTCCATTTATTTGAAATGGGCAGAAAAGCATATAGTAGGTTTAGTGCATCTATAGCTTTGAAAGAATGGCATTTAGAAAGCATCACTTCTGTTCTGTTCTGTTTTGAATTTATCTCCACTTGTGTTTTTACAAGATGAATTTTAATGTGACTTTGTGCTGAGCTGTTGGTTTTGGTTAATTGTGCAAGGCACATTTGATATCTGCCTTGTAAATCAATTTCCCGCAAACTATGGATTATGCCAAATCTATCCAACGCTGATTGTAATAAAGCATTTCCTAACCTCGGAATTACCTAACTGGCACGCTGGCTAGGGTATTATGGGAGTTGATGTTCATCCATCTTAAAATCGTTCAAGGTTCAGGAACATGGTTGTAATTGTTATGTCCCCGGGACTGACACAAGTTCCCCATCAGGTCCGTTACTTCCGCGGGGGCGTTAGCAGCCCCCATTGGCTGGCTCCCTTCGACAGCCGGTTATAAAAGCCGGCTGCGAGGTCGAGCCAGCCGCTGTTCGCTGGTAGTCTGCCTGGTTAGAAGCAGACGCGACAGCCCCCTTTATTCCCCTGAATAAAGTGTGTTATTGGAATGCTCTGGTGTGGCCTTCCCTTTTTCCGATCCATAACATTGGCGACGAGGATGGGATCTGGCCAACCAGCAGCAAGAGCAAAGAGCTGAAAATCACACCCCAAACGCTGAACCGTAGCTGCGCCGTGAGAGCTCGGTCAGTTGTGGATTGCAGAAGTGAAAGCGGAGCGTGTAGCCGCTCCGTGTAAAAAAAAAAAAAAAGCTACGTGAGAAGCAGGGCGCTGAGAGCCTCAGCCGCCGATACTGAAACGCAGAATTCAACCGCTGTGTTCGAATTCTGCTGTTAGCAAGCTTGGCGCTGTACTCGCAGCCGCCGGAACGCATTGGGCGCGCGATTTGAATAGCTGTCAGCACGACGCTACAGCTATAGCCGCCTACGCCTTTGGGAAGGCGCGAAATTCAAACGGAAGTCAGTTACGGGCTACAGCCATAGCCGACAGAGTCACATAGAGCGTGAAGCACAGAGAGAACCTCTAAGAGCTGAAACACTAAGCTGGGGCAGAGCTGCAAGCTACTGCTGCCACACTTATCAGGGCCATTGTATTCCCAGTGAGATTGGCCAGTCTACCCACAGACTGAAAGCCACACTTATCAGGGCCATTGTATTCCCAGTGAGATTGGCCAGTCTACCAACAGACTGAAAGCCACACTTATCAGGGCCATTGTATTCCCAGTGAGATTGGTCAGTCTACCCACAGACTGAAAACCCAATATGAATTCAAATCCGGCGTTCCCGCCATTTAAGCCAGATGAAGACAAGTGGGACTCTTACAGAAACCGCTTCAATCACTACATTGATGCCATTGGTCTGGCCGATGCTACAGAGAACAGGAAGAAATCGTACTTCCTGAGTTACTGCGGGGCTGCAGTGTTCGATACCGCCACAGCGCTATTTGCACCCAGAGAGTTAAAGAGCGTCCCCTGGTCCGAGCTGTTAGAGACACTCTCTAACCACTATTCCCCAAAACCATCGCAGATCGCGAGACGTTTCGCCTTTCGCATGCGGAAGCAAGCAGATGGGGAATCTATCAATCAGTATTTGGCCGCCCTGAGAACCGCAGCTCTCCACTGCGAATTCAAAAATTACCTAGACGACATGCTCCTTGACCAACTCGTCTGTGGAGTCAAAGACTTAAGATTGCAGAGGTGCTAGAAAAGACCTCAACCTCACTCAAGCGATCGAGGAAGCCTTGGCAGCAGAGCTAGCGACCCAATCAGCCGCCGAAATACAAGGGAGCTCAGCCAAATCCAGTCCAGTCACCATCCATTCAGAGGAGGTGGTGAGTGAAGAGGACCCCGTCGAGCACTTAGAAGTTCATCGACTCAAGCCATCCAAGCAGCCACAGGTAGGAACTAGGCCTGGGAACAGCAACACGTCCAAACACATCCTGTTGTGCCTCGCCTGTGGGGGTTCCCATGCCAGAATGACTTGCAGGTTTAGATACGCCACCTGCAACAATTGCGGCAAGAAAGGCCACATCGCCAGGGCCTGCCAGGCAACACACGTGGCTCCACAAAAGGCAGCATCTTTTTACTCCCCTCCGGGGCCACCCAGGCAAGTAGAAAATTGTTACACGTGCTACCAAGCTAACCACACTTTTCTGACACCTAACAAAATCACGCTTTCTATCCAATTAGAAGGTAAACCCTGTCTTATGGAAGTCGATACCGGGTTGGCACTCTCGATCATCTCTTGGAGCACGCTCAAGAAATTACGACCCAACCTGTCCAGAAACCAACTCCAGAAGAGTCGTCTCACCTTGAGGGACTACCAGGGGAAGAACATCCCAGTACTCGGAACAGGCAAGTTCCTCGTTAAATTCAAATCCTTTAAAGGCCATCTGCCTTTAGTGGTGGTAGATGGTGCCCTCCCTAGCCTTTTGGGGTTGGATTGGTTCCCCTATCTCGGCCTTAGCTTAACGGGAGTTCATGCTGTCTCACCTTCCGATATCGACTCGCTCTTTTCAGACTATGCTGATGTGTTCAGCGATGAATTGGGTTGTTATAAGGGCACGCCCATCTCCTTTTCAGTGGACCCCCAAGCAGTTCCCGTCCGTTTAAAGCCACGCAGAGTACCATTTGCTCTGCGCTCTAAACTGGACGCGGAACTGGACAAATTGCTCAAACAAGGGGCGATCGAGCCCACGGATTTTGCTAAGTGGGAGACCCCAATTGTCACACCCCTAAAAAAAGATGGCAGTATAAGAATGTGTTCTGACTACAAGACCACAATTAACTGCTATCTGCAGACTAGCGCATATCCAGTTCCGGTAATCCAACACTTACTACACACGTTTGAACCAGGAACCATATTCGCCAAATTGGATATGTCACAGGCTTATCAACAGTTTCCTGTAGACAACCAAACGGCCGAATTACAAACAATTGTCACCCACAGAGGGGCATTCCGATGCAAACGTCTCCAATTTGGCGTTAGCGTCGCCCCAGGGATATTTCAGTCATTAATGGAACGGATACTGCAAGGCCTCCCTGGCGTTGTTCCGTATTTTGATGACATATTGGTGTCAGCCAGGGACAGACCTCAACTTCTCCTCAGAGTCAGAGCGGTATTGGATAGGTTCAGGCAGCATGGCCTCAAACTAAAAAGGGAGAAGTGTGCCATCGCCACTAAGCAGGTGGACTTTCTTGGGTATAAAATAGACGCCTCAGGCATCCACCCGGTGGAATCTAAAGTCAAAGCCATTCACGAGGCACCCACTCCTTCTTCCAAGTCAGAGTTACAGGCTTTCCTGGGTTTGCTAAATTTCTATGCATCGTTCTTACCCCACAAAGCGTCAGTAGCAGAACCACTGCATAGGCTTCTAGACAAAAACACTCCATGGTATTGGGGACCCAAAGAGGATTACGCCTTTAAGGCAGTTAAATCGTTGCTCACCTTGGACGCTGTCCTAATACAATTTGACCAACACCTTCCTCTAGTCTTAGCAGCAGACGCCTCACCTTTCGGGATTGGGGCTGTTTTGAGTCACAGACTGCCCAACGGCTCTGAAGCTCCAATCGCATTCTTTTCGAGAACATTTTCACCAACTGAGCGTAACTACAGCCAAATTGACAAAGAGGCCCTAGCCGCCGTAGCTGCGGTCAAAAAATTCCATGAATTCCTTTTTGGTCACAATTTCGAACTTGTCACAGACCACAAACCACTGTTGGGGCTTCTCTCAGGTGAAAAGCAGACACCGCAAATCTTGTCACCTAGGATGACTAGGTGGACCTTATTCCTGGCGGCTTACTCATACAAACTAGTTCATCGTCCAGGAAAACACCTTAGCCACGCCGACGCTCTCAGCCGCTGCCCGTTGCCAGCACCTGTGGAGGACCCGGCCCCGGTACATGCCATTTTCAATGCCAGTGAGTTCAACATTCCAGTCACTGCTGGCGACATCGCCCTCCACTCCAAAAAAGACAAACTCATCGCCCAGGTTCTGGACTGGGTACGGAGGGGGTGGCCGGGCAACGATCTCTCAACTGAATTCTCACCGTTTAAAAACCGCCAGCAAGAACTTTCTAGTTTACAGGGCTGCCTATTATGGGGGACCAGAGTTGTCATTCCAGAACCACTGCACACACCCGTCCTGAAGGCGTTGCACGAGGGACATCCCGGCATCGTCTGGATGAAAGCGTTGGCTCGGAGTTACGTCTGGTGGCCGGGCATGGACGACGAAATAGCAAAATGGGTAAGCTCCTGCCGTCCCTGTCAGGAATCCAGGCCAGCACCGCCAATCACCACCCCAACCAAATGGGAAAGTGCCAACGCACCGTGGTCACGTTTGCACATTGACTTGGCCGGGCCATTCCACGGCAAGACTTTCCTGGTGGTCGTTGATTCATTCTCAAAATGGATCGATGTGGTCCTCCTGCTAGCAACCACCACCCGAGCAATTGCCCAGGCTCTGACCCGCCTATTTGTTACACACGGTCTGCCTGACACCATAGTCTCAGACAATGGGCCCCAATTTATGTCCACAGAATTCAGTCGGTATGTCACCAACCTGGGCATCCGACATATCCTGACGGCTCCTTTTCACCCCGCTAGCAATGGGTTGGCGGAGAGAGCCGTTAGGACAGCAAAAGAGGCGTTGGCAAGATTCACTCAAGACGACTGGCACTCCAGACTCTCTCGTTTTCTTTTAAGCCAACACTCGACCCCATGCACTGTCACAAATAAGTCTCCAGCCGAACTACTGATGGGCAGACGTCTAAGGACGGTGTTAGATAGACTGCATCCCCACTATTGCCCTGACACACCAATTGTGTCTAACAGTAGGATCAGGAGTTTTGTATTACAGGACCGAGTGTTTGTCTGGAACTACGTGGGCGATCCATTGTGTGTACCTGGAAGGATCGTGGCCATCACCGGTCCGAGGTCATACCACATCCAGCTGGAGGACGGGCGCGTCTGGCGGAGACATCTGGACCAGATAAGAAGTCGCCAGAGCGAATTTGCCAACTCCGACCCAGGGACTCCAGGGATACTCCAGTCACCCCTCCCGAATCCGAGTTGGGACCACCAGAGTGACCAGCCCCCGCCGTCCGAACCGAGGGAATGGACAGTAGACCGGGACCGCCCGCCAGAGTCGCCAGCCTTACCGTCCAATGACACTACCGGGTTGCGTGACAATGACAGTTCAACAATCCAACCCGAAGACTGTGGTCATTCCCAGACTCCAGGCCAAGTTCCGGATCGATCCTGTGCTCCAGCAAGCCCTGTTCCTGGCTCACCGAACTCTGTGCCAGTTTGTGGCTCACCAGAATTGCGCCGGTCAGGGCATTCACACAGGCCACCCGTTTACTTAAAAGACTATTTGTGTTCGTATCTGGGGGGAAGGGGTGTTATGTCCCCAGGACTGACACAAGTTCCCCATCAGGTCCGTTACTTCCGCGGGGGCGTTAGCAGCCCCCATTGGCTGGCTCCCTTCGACAGCCGGTTATAAAAGCTGGCTGCGAGGTCGAGCCAGCCGCTGTTCGCTGGTAGTCTGCCTGGTTAGAAGCAGACGCGACAGCCCCCTTTATTCCCCTGAATAAAGTGTGTTATTGGAATGCTCTGGTGTGGCCTTCCCTTTTTCCGATCCATAACAGTAATCTAATCCAGATGTAACCCAAATCCAAGGATTTTATGTTCAATAGCTACATGAGTTGCGGTGGTGCCGTGGTTAGAGTGCAGTACTGCAGGCTACTCCTGTGACTGCCGGCCGCCTGCAATTTTGGCAGTTCAAATCTCACCAGGCTCAAGGTT
This sequence comes from Pseudonaja textilis, assembly GCF_049901715.1. NCBI lineage: Eukaryota > Metazoa > Chordata > Lepidosauria > Squamata > Elapidae > Pseudonaja > Pseudonaja textilis. The sequence continues at coordinate 197,713,197 of NC_141992.1, read as the reverse complement.
GACTCAGCCTTCCATCCTTCCAAGGTCAGAAAAATGAGGACCCAGATTCTTGGGAGACGACTCTGTACGCTGCTTAGAGAGGGCTGTAATGTGCTGTGAAACAGTATATAAGTCTAAGTGTTATTGCTACATATAATCAACCATGATGGTTACCTACATTTCACATTAATCTTAATTCATGTTTCCATGCACAACCAATTAAAATTATCAATGGTTTTACATCCTTAAGTTACAAGGGCACTGCAAAAAGTGGGGAAAAAAATATTTTTTCACACTTACTGCAGTATCCCCATGGTGAACAAAATTGAACCACTTGGAAACTGGCATGTATTTATGACAACTGCAATATCCCAGGGTCATTGCAATCTTCAGACAAGCAAATTCAATCAATCAAGAGATGCTGGAGGTCATCTAATCCAGCCCCTGCTCAAGCAGGAGACTCTATACCCGTGATGGCAAACCTATGGCACAGGTGGCACACAGAGCCATTTGTGCGGACATGCAAGCCCCAGTCAAACTTACCTTTACGGGACATGCGTGCCCCTCCCAGCTGATTTTTGGCCCGTTTGAGGCTGTTTTCACCCTCCCAGAGGTTCCGGGAGGTTCCCGGAGGCTCAAAGGGAGCCTCTGCAGCCTCGGGAGGCTGAAAAAATGGCCTCCTGAAAATACCGGAAGTGCCAAAACGGGCCTGTTTTTCGGCCTCCTGAGGCTGCAGAGGCTTCCTTTAAGCCTCCAGGAGGGCAAAAATGGCCTCAAACGGGCCAAAAATCAGCTGGGAGCCACGCAGAAGCGCAGTGCAGATAAAAAGACAGGACCGGGGTGTTGTGTGCCCATGCACAGGGGGGCGCATTGCATTGTGGGTGCCAGCATGCACATGCTTTCGGCATACCACAACAAAATGGTTCACCATCACTGCCCTACACCATTTCAGACAAGTGACAATCCCAGTCTCTTCTTGGAAACGTTCAGTGATGGAGCACCCGCAACTTCTGAAGGCAACTTGTTCCACTAATTAATTAACAGAATAACAGAGTTGAAAGGGACTTTGTAGGTCATCTAGTCCAACCCCCCTCCCACCTACCCACCCAAGCAGACCATACACCATTTTGACAGATAGCAGTCCAGTCTCTTCTTGAAAGCCTCCAGTGATGGAACACCCAGAACTTCTGAAGGCAAAGCCGTTCCATTGATTAATTGTTTTCACGCTGTTAGGACATTTTTCCTTAGTTCTAAGTTGCTTCTCTCCTTGATTAGTTTCCATCTATTGTTTCTTGACCTGCCTTCTGGTGCTTTGGAGAATAACTTGACCCCCTCTTCTTTGTGGCAGCCCCTGAGATATTGGAAGACTGCTCTCATGTCCCCACTAATCCTTCTTTTCCCTGGACAATTCAGTGGGGAAGCCATTTTCTCTTGACAATCATGTTACCAAAGAAAGGTCATAAAATAGGGGAAAATTCACGTAACAACTGCCTCACTTAGCAACAGAAATTTGGGTTTCAGCTGTGGTTCTAACTCGAGGACCTACCTGAATTCCGAGTTGGCTGTATTGTACTGTATGCTTTTAGCAAAGATAACTCGCATGATTTCTTGTGTTTTATACCTTCAAAGTGAGGACATCTAGGTATTTTAATAGCTTAACTGAATTCCATCTACTTTTCTTCGAACCTTCTGCCTTTATCAGATGAATCTTTTTCAATCGAATGTTGAAAGCAATAGTTTCATTGCAACTATATACAGATTTTGCAAGGCACTTTTTAAAGCCTTCCTAATTAATGTAATTAACGTTCCTCCTTATTTATGTACCTTCGGCATATTACCAAGAAGCTGCCTTGAATAGGATTGTGTAAGAGTTCTTCTGACTGAATTGCCCACAATGTTGAATTAACAGAGGGGTAGAATCAAGAATGTGTGAAGTGTTAGTATCACTTTATAATGCCTTGGTAAGGCCACACTTGGAATAATGGATGGAAATTGCAAGAGCTTGTTAAAAATAGTTCATGCCAAACCAATCTTATTTCATTCTTCAACATAGTGACTAAATTAGTGACTAAATCAGAGAAATACTGTGGACATAATCTTCATAGACTTCACCAAGGCATTCGACAAAGTAGACCATAACCTACTTCATGGTAAGCTAGAAAAAAGTGGAATAAATAGCATCACCACCATAGATTCACAACTGGCTGACCAACTGTACTCAACAAGTAGTCCTTAATGATACTACATTTACATGGAGGGAAGTAAGCAGTGGGGTACCACAAGGTTCTGTCCTAGGCCCAGTACAATTCAATATCTTCATAAATGACTTAGATGAGGGAATAGAAGGAGAACTTACCAAATTTTCAGATGATACTAAACTGGCAGGAATAGCCAACAGTCTAGAACAAGGCTCTTCAAACTTGGCTTGTTTAAGACTTGTGGATTTCAACTCCCAGAATTCCTGAGCTAACATGACTGGAGGAGGAATTCTGGGAGTTGAAGTCCACAAGTCTTAAAGCTGCCAAGTTTGAAGACCCCTGCCCTAGAAGATAAGCTCAAGATCCACATGGATTGGGGGAGACTTGAACACTGGGCCCTATCTACCAAAATGAAATTCAGTGCAGAGAAAAGTAAAGTCCTACACTTTGGCAAGAAAAACCAAAAGTACACATATAGACTGGGTGAAACCAGGCTCAATAGCAGGAACTGTGAGAGGGATCTTGGAGTCTTAGTGGACAACCAGCTAAATATGAGCCAGCAGTCTGCAGCCGCTGCCAAAAAAGCTAATGCAATCCTAAATTGTATTAACAGAGGGATATAATCAAGATCAAGGGAAGTACTAATACCATTCTATAAAGCCTTAGTAAGACCACACCTAGAGTACTGCATCCCGTTTTTTCACCACATTATAAAAAAAAAAAAGATGTTGAGACTCTAGAAAAAGAACCAGAGAAGAGTAACCAGGATGATTAGGGGACTGGAGGCTAAAACATACGATGAATGGTTGCAGGAACTGGGCCTGGCTAGTCTAGTGAAGAGAAGGACCGGGGGAGACATGATAGCGGTCTTCCAATATTTGAGGAGCTGCCACAGGGAGGAAGGGGTCAAGCTATTTTCTAAAGCGCCTGTAGGCCAAACAAGGAATAATGGATGGAAACTGAACAAGGAGAGATTTAACCTGGAAATAAGGAAAAACTTTCCGACAGTTAGAACAATCAACAACTTGCCCTTGGAAGTTGTGGGAGCACCATCACTTGAGACTTTCAAGAAGAGATTGGACTGCCATTTGTCAGAAATGGTATAGGGTCTCCCACTTGGGCGGGGGGGTTGGACTAGATGACCTACAAGGTCCCTTCCAACTCTGATTATCTGCTACCTGTTACTGCATCCAATTCCTCTCCTTCCAGGGGTGCTTGAATCACAATTCCCATCTTCAAAGTGTTGCAGAAAATCTTGCTTCCAAATCAGGACACAAGACCACGAAAGGTTGGAGAATACAGGTTTTTATTTGTGCACAAGGTTCAGAGCATTAGCACGACAAATTCTGAACCCCTGGCTCTTCCTGAGGCATCACTTTTATACATAGCATGACCTCAGACTATGACGGGGCGTTACTTGTATTACATTTTTACCAAAAAAGGAGAATAACATATATTTTTCTATTAAGGAAACATAGAGGAAGTGAGAGGTACATTTTTTATTACTCAGTTATCTTACACCATTTGTTATTTTCCATGTCCACCCTTGTTTACAGTAACGTGGTTATTTCCAGTTCCTTACTTCAGCAATTTCGTGGTTTTACACAATATTTTTATATGAAGCGAAGCTTGGGGTCAGGGGATTTCTGGTAAATGTATATTTTGTTTGTGACCTTACAGACTGCTTCAAAAGAAACATACTTTCAAATAAAGCTGAAGTAAACATGGAAAGAGAGTTGTAGTAGAGCCAACTAGTGGTCAGAACACTTGGTGTCCTCTCAAAAAAATCTGGAAAATTACCAGGAACACAACAGGAACATATAAGTACCTCAGATCAACCACAAAAAGTTGTGTCACTTGGAACAACAAATATATTACCACAACATCTTTAACTCTCTTGGATCCTTGGAAAATATATCTATTAGTCAAAAATGCCAAACACAATCAGAATGATCAGATGGTTCATTGTGTAAATAGATGTTGGGGTTGATAAATATGGTGATGGCGTTAGAAAAAAGAAGGGATCATTTGTGAACCGTGTAGAAATCTAAACCAAGGCTGTGGCATAAGAGGGACCAGGAAACAAAGAGAGAAGGTGTGTCTCTTTGATTCTGAATCGTCTAATCCCTTCAGCCTGAAAACCAACTTCTTTTCACCGTATAGTAGTTTTCTATCAGGACGGAAATTGATTTGCAAGGGAGAAGAACAAGATAGGGGCTGTTGAGTCAGACGGTAGACTGGCAGCAAACTGCAAACTAAGACGGTGAAGATGGGGCAACATGCGGGAGACACGTGTGCATGCCCAGGGGCAGGGGGAACATGGATGGGTCACGCATGCATGCACGGGCGGGGAGGAGCATGGGGAGTGTGTCATGCGTGCATTGCATTATGGGTGCAGGCACTTTCGGCACGTGATGACAGAAAGGTTAGCCATCACTGCAATATATCATAGGTCAACTGAAGTCCGGTGTGCAGAGTGGATGTGCTAATTCAGATAGTCCTGTGGCGAGAAAAATACAAGTCAAACTACCTTTCTTTGACAAGTCCTGTTGTATGAACCCCAACTCGCCAAATCTGGAACTCTGCCCAATGACTTATGACTGGTCCTTGCACTTACAACCTTCACACTATCCTCCTCTTCCTCCTCCTCCCTCCTCCTCCTCCTCCTCCTCCTCCTCCTCCTCCTCCTCCTCCTCCTCCTCCTCCTCCTCCTCCTCCTCCTCCTCCTCCTCCTCCCCCATCTTCCTCCCTCTTCCCAACAGCCCAGGAATGTTGGATCTTTTTCACAACCAGAAACACAATGGGCTACCCGTGAAACTGTCCATCTTCCCCAAGAGGAAGAAGGTTTTGCTGAGAAATTCCTACATGAGATCAAAGCAGGCAAATACATCAGAGCTACACAAAAGAATTTTGTTTGGGAAAAAAGGGAAAGAGAGAGAGAAAACAAGAGAAAATAACAACCACAGGGAAAGAATTTCCCCCCTAAAAGCAATATTTTCATGGTCAGCCCAGCTAAATTATAATCGACCGCTTCATGAAAAAAAGTTCTTTGGTTTCTAGCATATTTATTTATTTGTTTGTTTGTTTGTTTAGATTTGTATTGCTACCTATTCACCATGGCAATGCAAGGTGGCTTACAACATATAAAACCAGAATTTAAAACAATAAAACTCATAAAATCAAGTAGATTAATATAGTAAAATCATCCCCACCCCAAGGACCTATAGCATTCCCTGCCTTCCTACTCGGGTGGGTTGGGTAGATGTGACTGGCAAGAGACGGTCCCTCAGATAGCCTGGCCCCAAGCCATGAAGGGCTTTAAAGGTGACAACCAGCACCTTGAATTGCACCCGGAAGCCAATCGGCAGCCAATGCAGCTCCCGCAGAAGAGGTGTTACATGTGCACACCGAGATCTGCACAAACCATGTGGGCCACTGCATTTTGCACCAACTAGAGCCTCCGGATGCTCTTCAAGGGCAGCCCTGTCTACAGCATAATCAAGACGGGAAGTGACTAGGGCATGAGTGACTGTGAATATGCTCTTTGTGGGTTATTCATGGTTACTTTCCTGGATGCTCGTGAGAACATGTGGTGATGGTGGCAGTCCTGGATTTCTTCCCTATGGGATTCTACCAGTTTGGCCTAGTTTGGGTGAACTGGTAGCTCCAAGGATCATCTGTTCACTCCGACAATCAGCTGTTTGGCCTGCCCTCCTGGGCTCTATTCTGACTTTTATTTCCTGGTCTTTTAAGTTCATCTGCTTTGTGTGGCACAGCAGATTGCCATATGTCAGCTGTTTAACACACAGGGAGATTGCAGGATTGGAGGAGAAGGTCAGTAGCAAACCATCTGCCCACACACTCACTGAACCGATGGTTATCTCGATTGAATCAATCTCCTGCCTATAATTATTTAATCACAGTTTTAAACAGTGTGGGAAACTACGGGTGCTCTATTCTCTGCAAAGACTTTGGATTAGCCTCACTTAGGACATTAGCGTTGATGTCCTGGTCTAGCCAGAAAATGAGAATTTATCTAGAGTGGCAGTTAATACCCTGACCCACTCAAATAATAAATCAGAATGCCTAAATCTTGAATTTGTTGGGATGGGCAACAAATAAATGTACCGCTTACAAAAAAGATGTGTAACGTTCAACATCCTTTCTACTATTTGCTATTTACTAAAGCCATTAGTGGACTGATCATCTAGGTTTTTCTCTCATCATCCCAGAAAAATAATATTTCACACAAAGGAACTGAAAATAATCAAATAAAAAACGCCAACTTCACTAAGAGATAAACTACGATGGATGAGTCAGAGACAATAAGACTTCACCCCAAGATCAACCTTGTCATGGATCATTGTAAATTGGGGGTATATCAGTATACGTATCTGTGGGTGCAGCTAACTAACAATCTGATGTGGTCTCTCCACACATCATCCTTAGTGAAGTGTGTAAACCAGGTTCTGCATTTCCTGCATTGGATGAGGAGAGCACGTCTCTCTCCTTCTGTCCTGGCCACTTTTTACAGACGCATGATTGAGAGCGTTTTAACAAACTGCATCCCTGTTTGTTTTGGGGGCAGTAGTGCCTCAGATAGAAAGTCCCTACAGAGAGTGGTGAGGACAGTGGAGAAGATTATAGGAATCTCACTTCCTGTTATTCAGAATACTGCTTATAAATGCTATCGGCTTAGAGCTCAAAACATTGTTAGAGACCCCACACACCCATTTTAAGGTCTGTTTCTGTTGCTCCCCTCTTGGAGGTGGTTTTCCAAGTATTTGTAGCAGGATTACCTGATTCTTTAGCTGCTTTGTTCCCTAGGCCATCTGTCTGGTAAACTCCCAAGATTCATTTATCTCGCCATGCACATGTATACTTCCAAACTAGACTGTGTTGTTTCTCTGTGTTATATAACATATGTGGGTATATGCATAATTTTGAATTTATTTATTTTGTAATGTTCATGTGTGTATTGGAGGTGGTGGCTCTTTGAGAGCTGTATGCAAAGAAAATTCATTTCAATGTATGCCAATTAGGGTACATTCAAAGTGACAATAAAGTTATTATTCTATTCTAAGCTGTGAGGTGTCCTTGGTGTTCTCTGGGCTTGCTTGTTTTCTTGCACACATTTCTTAGAATAGAATAGAATAGAATAGAATAGAATAGAATAGAATAGAATAGAATAGAATAGAATAGAATTCTTTATTGGCCAAGTGTGATTAGACACGCAAGGAATTTGTCTTGGTGCAAATGCTCTCAGTGTACATAAAGGAAAAGATACATAAGGTACAACACTTAATAATAATCATAGGGTACAATAAGCAATCAAATCATACTAGGAAACAGTCAATATAAATCCTAAGGATACAAGTGACAAAGTTACAGTCATACAGTCACAAGTGGGAGGAGATGGGTGATAAGGAATGATGAGAACATTAGTAGTAATAGTAGTGCAGACTTTGTAAATAGTTGGACAGTGTTGAGGGAATTATTTGTTTAGCAGAGTGATGGCGTTCTGGAAAAAAAACTCTTCTTGTGTCTTGTTGTTCTGGTGTGCAGTGCTCTATAGCATCATTTTGAGGGAAGGAGTTGAAACAGTTTATGTCCGGGATGTGAGGGGTCTGTAAATATTTTCACAGCCCTCTTTTTGACTCATGCAGTATACAGGTCCTCGATAGAAGGCAGGCTGGTAGTAATTGTTGTTGTTTTTTGCAGCCCTAATTATCTTCTGAAGTCTGTGTCTGTCCTGTTGGGTTGCAGAACCAAACCAGGCAGTTATAGAGGTGCAGATGATAGACTCAATAATTCCTCTGTAGAACTGGATCAGCAGCTCCTTGGGCAGTTTGAGCTTTCTGAGTTGGCGCAGAAAGAACACTCTTTGTTGTGCTTTTTTGATGATGTTTTTGGTGTTAGCCTGTTAGGTGTCCATTTTAAGTCATGTGATATGATAGAATCTAGAAATTTGAAGGTCTCTACTATTGATACTGTGTTGTCTAGTATTGTGGTGGTATTGTAAGTGGTGGTAGTATGGGAGGGTTTCTTCTAAAGTCTACCACCATTTCTATGGTTTTGAGTGTTTTCAGTTCCAGGTTGTTCTGGTTACACCACGAGGCAAGTTGTACAACCTCCTGTCTGTATGTGGATTCGTCGTCTCGAATGAGACCAATCGTTGTGTCATCTACAAACTTCAGTATTTTACCAGATGGATCGTTTGAGATGCAGTCATTGGTATGTAGGGAGAAGAGAAGTGGAGAAAGCACACAGCCTTGGAAGGTGGGGACCTGTGCTAATTGTACAGGTATCAGATGTGATTCTGTCTAGTTTTACCTAATGCTTCCTGTCTGTTAGGAAGCTTATGATTCACTTACAAGTGGATTATTACCCAAATTTGGTAACATCAGTGCAAACTCTTTACCAGCACTGATGATGTTACCTAGTTGGGACATGAAATGTTTGCAAGAAAATAAGCAAACTCAGAGACCACCAAGGACCCCTCATGTCAACCCCAAGCTACAAATATTCTTCCTTATTAACATTATAAACTATGCCTGGCAGGTCATTTTTGAGAGACGGGCAAAACCATCATTAAGCTCTCCCTGGAAAGCTGATTTCAATGAATAAAACGTTTGAAGTGTTCTCAACATAATCCTGATTGGCTTTAAAAGCTTCTCTGAAGGATTTATAGCTCACTGATTCAGAGCACCTGACCGAGAGGCACTATCCTTCATTCTCAGAGGAATTAAAGATACACACTCTGGATTTTAACCAACTCATCAGATGCTTTAGGTCAGGGGTGTCCAACCTTGGCAACTTTAAGACTTGTGGACTTCAACTCCCAGAATTCCTCAGCCAGTCTTAAAGTTGCCAAGGTTGGACACCCCTGCTTTAGGCTATTATTGTTTCTCAACTTGTATTGACTTGAAGAGGTGTGGACTTCAACTCCTCCTCAGAATTCTGGGAATACAGAGTTGGAAGGGACCTTGGAAATCTTCTAGCCCACTACCCTGTTCAGGCAGAAATCCTACATCATTTCAGACTAATAGTTGTCTAATTTCTCCTTAAAAACTTCCAGTGTTGGAGTATTTACAACTTGTGGAGGCACGTCATTCCACTGGTTCACTGTTCTCACTGTCAGGAAATTTCTCCTTAGTTCTAGGTTGCTTCTCTCCTTGGTTAGTTTCCATCCATTGCTTCTTGTCCTGCCTTCAGATGCTTTGGAGAATAGTTTGACTCCCACTTCTTTGTGGCAACCCCGAGATATTGGAACACAGCTATCATGTCACCCCTAGTCCTTCTTTTCATCAAATTAGACATACCCAATTCCAGCAACTGTTCATTGTATGTTTTAGCCTCCATTCTCCTCATCATCCTGGTTGTTCTTCTCTGCACTTTTTCTAGAATCTCAACATCTTATTTACATTAGGCTGACCAAAACTGGATTCAGTATTCTAGGTGTGGTCTTACTAAGGCTTTATAGAGTGGTATCAATATTTCATGTAATCTTGATTCTGTTAATGCAGCCTAGGATTGTGTTGGCTTTTGTGGCCTTCCTCCTCCTCCTCCTCCACCACCACCTCTTGCCCCCCTCTGACAGATCTTGTTAAAAACTAGAAGCATAATATATTACCTGTGAAAGTGTCCATCTTCCCCAAGAGAAAGGCATTATAAAGTGGTTTTAACACTTCGTGTGATCTTGCTTTTATCCCTCTGTTAATTCCACCCATGCTCCAATTCCATCCGCCCTTTTTACAATTTTGTAAACAACAAACTAAAAGTCTCAAGGTCCATCCCACCCCTGATAGGACCTAATGGTAAAGACTGCAACGATGACACCATTAAAGCCAACCTCTTTAACACATTCTTTGGCTCAGTATTTGTAAACAGCAATGGATCATGCCCAGTATTTCCTAGTCGAACCACAGACAACTACAATGATCTAATACATACATACGATTTTACGGAAGACAATGTTGAAAAAGCACTACGCAATAAAAAACCATCTCTATCTATTGGACCAGACAGAATATGTGTCTACTTCTTTAAAAAGCTATCCACTGCCGTAGCCGAACCTCTAAGCATAATCTTTGAAAAATCTTTCAGGACCAGCTCCTTGCCTAACCTATGGTTACAAGCCATGGTCATCCCCATCTTCAAAAAGGGAAGTTGAAAATTACAGACCAATCTCCTTATGCTGCATCACCTGTAAAGTCATGCAATCAATTATTAACCAATCCTTTATCCTCCACTTAGAGACAAATAACCTACTCTCTAATAAAGGATTTGGTTTCAGAAAAAAACTATCCTGCAATCTGCAACTCTTACACTGCAAAAACATATGAACTAACTAACTAACTACTAATTAGAGCATACAAAACAGTTGGTAGACCAATACTCAAATACAACTCCTCAGTATGGAACCCACATTGCATATCTGATATTAGCACAATTGAGAAAGTCCAGAAATATTTCACAAGAAGATTTCTCCACTCCTCTACTCGTTGTAGAATACCTTATGCCACCAGACTTGAAATTCTAGACCTAGAAAACTAGAACTACACCACCTTCAGTCTGATCTAAGTATAGTATATAAAATCATACATTGCAATGATTTACCTGTCAATGAATACTTCAGCTTCAACCATAAGAACACAAGAGCACACAATAGATACAAACTCAAGGTTAACTGCACCAAACTTGATTGCAGGAAATACGACTTTCAGCAACAGAGTGGTCAATGTCTGAAATACTTTACCTGACTCTGTGGTTTCTTCCCCAAACCCCAAAAACGTTAAGCTTAGACTGTCTACTATTGACCTCACCCCTTTCCTAAGAGGTCTGTAGGGGGCATGCATCAGCGCACCAATGTGCCTACCGTCACTGTCCTATTGTTTCTTTTATTTTTCTTATATGTACCCATTTCATGTATTCATAACTATGTTTATTCTTATACCTATTATCTTTTAAGCGATTGACAAATCAAATCAAATAAAAATTAATTAATTAATTAATGCAGCCTAGGATTGCATTGATTCTAGCTTGGCTTCATATTTAAGTGATTGTCCACTAGGATTCTCAAGATCCCTTTCGCACTTACTACTATTAAGCCAGATACCACCTATACTCCACCTATGCATTTGGTTTTTCTTGCTTAAATGTGGAACCTTAACTTTTCTCACCACTGAATTTCATTCTGTTAAATATAGAGCCCAATGTTCAAGTCTGCCCAGATCCTTCTGTATCTTAAGCCTCTCTTAGTTAGAAGTCCATACCTCTTCAAGTCATCAAGGTTGAGTGACACTGTTTTAGGAGCACAGTGATGTTCCACTAAAATAACGGGGTCTCTTGCAAAGCTCTTTTTAATTATTTTCCTATGTGTGATAGAGAAGTCGAGATACAACTTTCTGTACTTCTGTGATCTGCGATGGCGCAATGGTTAAAGGGCAGTACTGCAGGCTACTTCTGTTGACTGTTGGCTGACTGCAATTTGGCAGTTCGAATCTCGCCAGGCTCATGGTTGACTCAGCCTACCATCCTTCTTAGGTCGGTAAAACGAGGACCCAGATTGTTGGGAGCAAGAGGTTGACTCTGTAAACCACTTAACTTAGCACTGTGAAGTGATATATAAATGCTAGTGCTACATAGGCAGGCAGGCAAGCAGGCAGGCAGGCAGGTAAGAAGGAAGGAGGAAGGAAGGAAGGAAGGAAGGAAGGAAGGAAGGAAGGAAGGAAGGGTCGTGGTGATGTAGTGGTTAGAATGCAGTATTGCAGGCTGACTCTGCCCACTGCCAGGAGTTCGATCCTGACTGGCTCATGGTTGACTCAGCCTTCCATCCTTCTGAGGTCGGTAAAATTAGAGGATTGGGAAAGACTTTGGAAGAGAAATTACAAGTTAACAATGGCAGCCTCATATAGGAAAAACCTTTACAAAATGTTTTACCGTTGGCATCTAGCACCATTGAGATTGCCAAGCTATATCCAAATTTGAGTCCAATATGTTGGAAGTGTAAACAAACAACAGGTACCTTCTTTCACATGTGGTGGTTGTGCCCCAAAGCCAAAAAAATTGGAACAAAATAAAGACTTGGCTGCAAGAAATAACAAAGGAAAAAATAGAACTTAAACCAGAAATGTTTTTATTAGGGATAATTAGAGGTGATTATAAGAATGAAACTGAATATCTCATAATACATATTCTGACAGCAGTGAGAATAACCTATGCTCAAAACTGGAGAGCGGAGTGTAATCCCACAGATAATATGTTAATTTAAAAAATTGTGGATGGTGTGGAAATGAATAAGCTTACTATGGAGCTGAAAGAGAAGGAAAAAAGAGAATTCTATATGGTCTGGGAGAATCTATGTACTTGGATAGATAACAGGAATAAAAGGTAATATATAATGTCAATATGAATGTATGGTATTCAGCTTTGTTCAGGTATTTTCCCACGTCATTATAGCTGTGCTTTTAATGTTGTAGCAACGTTTCGGCAGAATCTCATCTGCCATCATCAGGCTTCTGTGTTGTGTTTGTCTGTCAAACAAAGCTGAATACCATACATATAAATACCCGTGAAAACTTAAGAAAATAAATATGAATGATGTATATATGTATAGAGATATGAATAACGGGAAAAAAAAACCCCAACATATTGCAAAAATTGTAAACACGATTTGTTTTTTTTTCTTTTTAAACTTTAAAGCTTTAATAAAATTTATTTTTTTAAAAAAGAGGACCCGGATTGTTACAGGCAATAGGATGATTTTGTAAACCACTTCGAGAGGGCTGTAAAGCACTGTGAAGTGGTATACAAGTCTAAGGGCTAAGGGCTATCTGTGTATAAGTCTAAGGCAGAGGTGGCAAACCTTTTTCGGCTCTCGATCAGATCCCAGATGAAAGAGAAAACATGCCAAAGTGAAATTTTCTTGTACAACCATTCGTTTTCCTTGACTTACAACCATTCGTTTAGCGAACATTCAACGTTTACAACAGCACTGGGAACAGTGACTTACGATCTGTCCTCATACTTAGAACTGCACCCCCATGGTCATGTGATCAAAATTCAGGCAACGTGCCACCGGCATGACTTTATGATGGTTGCACCAGCTTGGATCCCATGATCACCATTTATGACCTCTTCTCCCGATGGCTTCCTACAACTACAAAGTTGACGAGGGAAGCTGGATCCGCTTAACGATTGCTTCATTCACTTAGCAACAGCAGTGATTTCTTAAACCACCGTGGCAAGAAAGGTTGCAGAATGGTGCACAACCCACTTAAAAAACTTGTCTTGCTTAGCAACGGAAATTTTGGGCTCAATTGTGGTCGTAAATTAAGAACTATTTGTACACACTCACAACCTACAAGCAAAGCCAACATGGGAAGCTGGATTCGCTTAACCACTTTGGTGGATTTCTTTGACAACTGGGGCAGAAAAGGTTATAAAATTGGGTGCGACACACTTAAAAACCATTGTACTTAGCAATGGAAATTCTGGGCCCCATTGTGTTTGTAACCCAAGGACTACCTGTATAGCTTTTGGCAGGACTGAATTTTGAAGACATACTTCGTATCCTGAGTTTCAAAGCTTCTGGTTGGTGCAAGCCTTCCCCCGCCACATCCTCAAGAAGTCCCCGAGCCCCAGAAGGGAGGGATGGCGGCTAGACCCAAACCCACCGCCTGCTTCCGATGTGGAAAGGAAAGTCACCTGGCTGTGGACTGAGGCCTGTCCAAAGGGGTGAAATGAAGGAGGAGCCTGAAACCCCGTGAAGCCTCGGAAACGCTAAGATGAGGGAGGTGAGAGTGCCCCTGAAGGCTGGGACCCCCCTCTGAGAGAGGGCGGAGGACCGCTAGGAGGGCCTGCCTAAGATCTCTGTGTCTTGGGCCGACGGGGGAGGGTGTCTGGGAGCGTGAGGTGCATTCTGTGTTGAAAAATGAGGAGGGGGGTTTAGGTTCTTTAGTTTCTGTGCGGATTTTATCAAAAATGGGGGGGGGGGGCCGGAAAAAAAACCACCAAGTCCACGTGTCTATTCACAATTTTAATTGGAAGTCTTGACTTGGGGGGACTCTCACTTTGGTTTTGTAATTTTCTCAGTCAGAATTCACGTTCACCTCTTTCAGAAAGATTCTTTCTCAATCTTGGGTCTAATTCTTTCTTGATTTAATGGGCCCGACGACACACTCCTCAAATTTCCAGAAAACCTTTATCTCTAAGACGCTTTGATTTTGTCAACACAATAGAACTTGATGATTGCAAACCAATACAATTAACTGCATAAATGAAGGTAAATATACCTGTCCCAGGATAATGTTGCAGGATCCAATCTGGAACAGTTGGTCGCTGCGATGTGAGGTTTTGTCTTCTGAGCTTTTCAACTTGTGCTTGATCCCTTTTTTTTTGGGGGGGTAAAATTTTTATTTGGGTTTTCACAATACATAATACAAACAAAATATTTTTTTTTGAGAATAGCATGGTCCCAGGTTATCACTTTTCCATACAGAAACCAACTCAATTTCATATTTGTCTTTGTGTTCTATTCCATATCTTATGACTATTTTAACATTTTCTCAATAATTTTTCCCTTCCCTTAGTTTTTCTCAACCTTGCTTTTAATTATCTTATTCCTTTCTAAATTCAATTATATATATCTTTTTCTAAGTTCAAATATCTTTCTAATCATTATATTTATACTTTTGTCTGTCCTGTTTCAATTTCATATTTTCTTTTCTCATTAAACAAAATTTTCCCCTGTAGTTACTGATTGGAGTATGACACCTTTGTATCTTTTAATTTTTGTCCACTCAACCAGGGGTGAGATTCTACCAGTTCGCACCTATTCACTAGAACCGATTGTTAACATTCTAAGCAGTTCGGAGAACTGGTTGTTAGAAGAAATTACTGGGCTAATCCTGTAAGGAAGGCAGGAAGGAAACATTCTGGTGTTGCTTACCGAAACTGCCTCTCCGTTAATCCTTATTACATTCTCGGCAGGACTAGACTTCCTGTCTCAGGAACGTCACTGGAGTTTTTTTTCCCCTCCTTTGCTGGTACTTTGCTTGTGTGGAGTGACCATTCAAAGTTACAATGGCACTGAAAAAAGTGACTTATGACCATTTTTCACACTTACGACTGTTGCAGCATCCCCATAGTCATGAAAGGCCAGGCGAGGAGATGTGTGCCTCAATGTGAGTGATATTGAGTTGGTCACGCCCAGCCAATTACATGACCACCAAACCATGTCCACCCAGTCATATGATCACCAAGCCACGCCCACCACCTAAGCCACACCCACAGAACCATTTGTTAAAAAATTTGAATCCCACCCCTGCACTGAACTCTTATTTAAACTTCAATTTATGCCTTTACAATTATGACATTCAATATAACGCATAACTTCCAGTCAAATTCTGCTTGGTACATTCTTTAAATACACACTAAGTTCATAAAGAGAAAGTATATATATATATATATATATATATATATATATATATATATATATATATATATATATATATATATATATATATATATGTTTTCTGAGGTTCTCGGGTATTTGTATGTGGATCTTTGGTTGTTCGGGTTTTCTCGCGTAAGATTCGGTATCTAGGCAACGTTTGATGAAGTCTCATTCATCATCTTCAGGCTTCTGTCTCCGGCTCTGTCTCCAGCTCTGTACTCTGAGAAGCACAGAGCCGGAGACAGAAGCCTGAAGATGATGAATGAGACTTCATCAAACGCGTTCTCAGATACTTCGAATCTTACGCTAGGAGAAAACCCGAACAACCAAAGATCCACATATATATATATATATATATATATATATATATATATATATATATATATATATATATATATATATAACAATAATAAATAAAATACTTATTCTATTCCAATTCAGCTCTATCATTAATGTTAGTTATAATCTTTAACATCTTTAACATTTCTTTTTTTAAATGGGATATCATGCTTCCTTATAATATTTCCATAATTTATTCATATTTCTTTCATATTCCTCTTCACTTAAATTTTTATAACTCATTAATAATAATTAAAATGTTCCCCTCCTTTCCTAATTTCATTCTCTCATTCTCTTTATTTCATTTATTTATCAACAAACATTCCATTCCATTACAATGAGTATTTTATCTATCATTTTAATTACACTCGTTTCATATTTTCGAAGTTCATTTCTATTACTAATATAACAATACTATCTTATGTACCCTTGCAGAATCCCTCTTTTAATTAAGTTTTCACCCATTATCTCTGTGTCTTCTAAATAGGCTTATACTCTGTGTCTTCTAAATAGGCTTGTACATTTTCCCTGTTTCTCTATATCCTGTTTCTGTCCTTTATAATTTCTTTTCCTTTCCCTTTTCCCCCTCTTCTTCTCCCTCCCCTTTTTGACCCCTTGTCTCTCTAATTCTGATTCTCTCTTCTGTAATCCTCTCTTCTCTTTCTTCCTAATGTTGTAATTACTTTTCAAACTATTCTTTTGTTGTTGTTGTTGTTTCAGATCTTAAATTTTTCACTCTCTTTCCCCCCCTTTCCTTTCTTTTCCCCACATAGAATTACTTGGTCATTGAACATGACTTCTTCTTTATCCCACCCTTCTTGTTCTACAGGCATTTTTGTTGTTTCTCATTGTTCAGGATCTCCATTTCTAAAAATTAAAATACGAAGCCAAAAAAACCCTCTTCCTTCTTGTGCATTTTGTTTCTGTTTTTTAAGTTCCATTTTCAGTTCTTCCAAGAGTAATACCATTTTAAAAACTTTTAAACAACCACCCAATTGATTTTAGTCCTTTAGATCCAATAACCAAAAATCCAAAAATCACCAAGTAATCCAAATAATCCAAAGCTGTTTCTTCTTGCTTCCTTTTTCCACTTTCTCTTCCTGGTGTTCTATTATCTTGTTACAAAGTTTCAGTTAGAATGTATCTTTTAGGAATCTTGTTAAAGTTTCACTATTAATTCCTTTCACTTCCAGGTGGTCTTCTCCATTTTTCCAGATCCCACCCTTTTGTTTTTTCCTTTTCTCTCCTTTCCTTCTTTTAAATTTTTTTGAAAATCCAGAAATATTTATTATCCCTTTGACATTTTATTTTCAGCTTAAATGCCTGTTAATGTCAAAGTGGATTTTTGTCAGTTTCTTACTTAAATCTCTTAGTTGTCAATATGGGGAAGGAAAGAAAAAAAATCAAATCCTTTCCCTTCCCTCTCTAATTTGCCGCTTCAAAATTTTCTTTGGGAGCAATGTTATTCTTTATAGTTCAAATTCTAGGGTACCTTATGTTGTTGCTTTTTCAGTTCAACCCGGTCAGCCAAAACTTTCTCTTCTTATCTTCCTCCTACACATTCTTTTCCAGTCGAGTTCGTCTTTGGGGTGGCCATTTTTGACCACCACTGCAACCGCCTTTGGGAAAGGGAATAATGGCCAGCTGGGGAGGAGAGGTGCAGCTTTTCTTGACCCTGCTGGTGGTCTCCCCTCTCTTCACCACCTCTATGGGGTGGCTTAGGCCTCAAACCAGCCACCTCAGGGCGCTCCAGCGGTGACCACGGATTGAAACCATGCACGATCACAGATTTCGGTCCATCTCCAAAGAAGCTCAAACCGGAAGTCCTGGAGCCCTTCTTCAGGGAACGTCTCTCCAACAGACTGTGTGGTATTTATATGGTGCCGGTTGTATGTGGCTTTTTTTTTTTTTTAATAAAAGTTTTTATTGTTTTTTAACATACAAACAGACAGACAAAACATAAAAACATCAGCTCCCTATATTTATATACAAACAGTGAGTCGGTTGGTTCATCAGTTTTGTGTTCACTTCATAGTCACAATTACAATTACCTTATATAATAATTCTTATTGTCAATACAAACTTATAAATCATCATATCATTATTAAAAAAAAGAAAAAGAAATTTGACTACACTTTTATTCGATCATGCCTTTGTGAGATAACTATATTTTAAGTAATTTATTCTAAAACAAATCATATAATCGTGCAATTCTATCCTAAAATAAAAGAAAAAAAAGGAAAAAGAATACCATTATATAAGTATAATATCCAATACCAAAAATGAAAAAA
This sequence comes from Pseudonaja textilis, assembly GCF_049901715.1. NCBI lineage: Eukaryota > Metazoa > Chordata > Lepidosauria > Squamata > Elapidae > Pseudonaja > Pseudonaja textilis. The sequence goes on along the minus strand of NC_141992.1, from coordinate 197,694,931 downwards.
GAAAAATAAATTCAATATTATTCCTTATTATCTAGCATTTCAAATACTCTATTTTTGTATTTCATCATTCAGCCATTGATAGAAAAGATCCCAAATTATATAAAATTGTTTATCTTCTTGCTCTCTAATTTCAAAAGTCAATCTACTCATCTCAGCACATTCCAATATTTTCTTTATAACTTCTTCTTGTAATGGAATTTTCTCATTTTTCCAATTCTTTGCAAATACAATCCTAGCCGCAGTCAATACATTTACAATCAAATATTTCAACTCTTTACTATAAGCATCTGGTAAGATTCCCAATAAAAAATACTCCGGTTTCAAGTCTATGTGCTTCTTTGTCATTTTTTCCAGCCATGTGTGGATTTTAGTCCAATATTTTCTAGCATCCTCACAGGTCCACCACATATGGTACTATGTACCAGGTTTCTGATGACATTTCCAGCATTTTTCGGATTTGTTCTTGAACATTCTTGCTATCCTTGTCGGGGGAAAATGCCACCTGTAAAACATCTTATACAAATTTTCTTTATAGGCTGTAGACATTGTCATTTTATAATTTTGCAACCATAAATTCTGCCATTTCTCTAAATCAATCCCATATCCAAAATTCCTCCCCCAAGCAATCATAGTTTCCTTAACTTGTTCTTCCTCCAGCTTAATTTCCAATAAGTAACCATATAATTTTTTAATCACCTTTTCATCAGTACCCATCAAAATCTTATCTAAATCAGTTTGTTTATCATAAAATCCCTCTGTTTTGGAATCCTCATGATACTTTGCATGTATTTGCAAATATGAAAACCAATTCATCTGTATACCTTGTTCCTCTAATTTTTGTATCGATTTAAGTTCACCCTTTTCATCTAATAATTCCCCATAGCTAACTGTTTGTTCCTTTTTATAAATTATAGGGTAAGAAAAGCGCTTCTATCGTCGATAACCAAACTGGAATTTTCAAATAGCATTGTTTTTGTCTTCTCCCAATTTAACCACAGAGACTCCCGTATATAATGTCTTCTAAAATACCCTGTGTTTTAGTTCCTTATACCATAAAAATGCATGCCAACCAAACAACAAATCATGACCTTCTAATGTCAACAATCTGGTTTTCCTTAATGTTATCCATTCTTTAACCCACATCAAATTTGCAGCTTGGTAGTACAACTCCCAATTAGGCAGGCCAAACCCTCCTCTAGATCTAGCATCCTGTAAAAGCTTTAACTTTATCCTTGCTTTCTTGTCTTGCCATATATACTTCAAAACAATTTTATTTAAATCCTCAAAATATTCTTTTCCAAGTCTAATTGGTATTGTTTGAAACAAAAATAAGATTCTGGGTAAAATGTTCATCTTAATTGTTGAAATCCTTCCTATTAATGACAATTGTAGGTTTTCCCATTTTTCAAATCTTGAGCTATCTGTTGTTTAAGTTTAATATAATTGTTCTCCTTTAATGTACTACATCTTGACGTCAAATATATCCCCAAATACTTAACCTTATTTGTAACTTGAATTTTTAACAGTTCTGCCAGTTCTTCCCTTTGTCTCAGCAACATATTCTTTGATAAAATCTTTGTTTTATCTTTGTTTATTTTCAGACCGCCACCTCCCCATATGCCTCTATCTTTTCCAACAGCTTCAGGGCTGTTTCTATAGGATCTTCCAGGATAAAAACTAGGTCATCTGCAAAAGCTTGTAGTTTAAATTCTTCCTTTTAATTTTCATTCCTTTTATAGTTTTATCTTCTCTGATATTTCTATTCAACACTTCCAAAGTCAATACGAATAGCAAGGGAGAAAGAGGACAACCTTGTCTTGTGCCTTTTCTTATATTAATAGGATCTGTAAATTCTCCCTCCATCATTACCTTAGCTGTTTGTTCATTGGGAGATGGGAGGAGCTTGCGCCGTGACGATACGGTCTGCAATCGAGCTCCTCGATTGCAGCCGATATCTCCGTTATCAGCCGGTCCAAACGGACCCATGCTGTCCCGTAGAGACAGCTATCGTGAAGAGCGTACCCTGAGGACTCCGGGGATATCGCAAAATCCCTGGAAGACCCGGGTGAAGCTCTTTTTGCTGGCGGCGGAGAGGCAGCTCCCATGCTGCTGAAGTCGGGGTGGCTCCAGAAAGAACGGGTCTGAGAGAGAGTCTGTCGGTTGGGTGAGAAACTTTTTTTTTATTTAATTTTTTGAGTCTTGAAAGTTCGCTCTGATTATTAGAAAGAAACCTGTGTGATTATTTTTTTTTGACAAAATCGATTAAGCGGCGTTTTTTAAGGGAGACGTCAAAGAGAATTCTATTTGTTTTTTTTTCTTGGCTTCTGGACTTTATTGCTATTTACTGGATAACTGGACTGTTCCTTTTTATATTTATATGTTTTATTCTTCCTTTGGATTTTTCTTTTTTAGGCTAGAGGCTCCCTTTGTTTATTTTTTATTTTTTTATTCGCTTTTATAGGCTTGTGTATTGCTTGCCGGCTTTTCTTTTTTTCTATGCTGTTCAGAGAGGAGGGGGAAAGTGAGAACTAAGAAACTTTGTAACACTGCCAACTAGAGGCTTGGAAATATTCTACTTGAACTGGGAAAAGACAAGAACTCTTCTCAAGGACATCTTCTGATAAGATAGAGGAAAGCGCTTGTAGAATATTATTACAGGTGTCTTTCTGGATATTTATGGCTTTGCTTTGAAGCTCGTGGGAAAGAGAAGGAGTCATAATTAGAGCCTTGGACAATTAAATAGAGTGCAGTGTATTGCTGTTTACTTTCTGTTTTTAAATTCTTTTCTTTAGTTCCGCCACCCCTCCACCAGCATCAAGGTTTTTATTTTTAAGTTTGATTTATTTTCAAAGGAAGCCTCTGAATTTTATTTTTATTTTTATTTTATTTTTCTCCTTTCTATTTGGATTTTGCTTTTCTTTTTAATGTATATCAATGGACTATTTCTTTTTCTTTCTTCAATTGAGATTTCTTTTTTTTTCCTGGATTAAGGTGGGGATTTTGAAGAAATTTATTCTTCTTGTTTTTGTTTTGTTTTTTCTCTCTTTTCTCTTTTCCTTCTTTTTGGCTTTGACCTTGTTTATTATTATTATTATTGGGTTTTTATTCTTTTTTTTTTTACTCTCCTTTGTGGATTATTATTTTTCTTTTTAATTGGATTAAGGTCAGGAAGAATTTGAAGAATTTTTTTCTTTCTGCTCTTTTCTTTTTTCTTTTTTAGGTTTTTCTTCTTTTTTTCCCATTATTGATTCTTTTTTATTATTGGCCTTTTCATTTTGGATTATAATTGGCTACTTTTTTTTTTTTTTTGGATTAAAATTTGAAAGAACTCGAAGAGCTGGAACCATTTAAAATGAGTAAGAAACTTATACCTTCGGGTGCCTCTGTGTCTACCTCTGCCTCTCCACCATCTGGACAGCGTTCAATCCAGACAATGTTAAAGCAAGATAAAGAAAAAGAACAAGAAAGAGTATCTTTCCAGATGATTATGCAAGGAATACAAGATCTTAAGGTAAAAATAGATACCATTGAACAAAGAACAGGGAGGATGGAGGAAAAAGTGGAAAGTATTCAACAGATGATGACAAAATATGAGGAGAGACTTCAAAAGTCGAAGAAGGGGGCAAACGAAGAGAGGAGAAGATTGGAAATATTGATAATAGACTAACAGTGGTTGAACAAGAAAAAAAGTGGGATGTTGAGGTGGGAGTTGGATAGATCAGAATTCTATCTTAGATTCCAAAACATAGAAGAAGAAAAAGGACAAGATTTGGCTGCGATAATGGTAGGAATCTTGGCGGACGCATTGGAGATAACACAAGAGAAGATGATGGATGGAATAGATGAGATATATCGAGTTTTTACAAGATATGCGATGAGAAATAACCTGCCTAGAGAAGTCCATATTAGATTTACTAAAAAATCCATGAAGACACAAATATTACAAGTGGCAGAGAGAAGATATTGAAATACAAAGGTAAAGAAATTTTGGTTTTAAAACAAATACCTAGAAGAGTGAGAGAGATGAGAAGAGAATATCGATTCTTGACCAAAATGCTATTGAAAAAGGAGGTGACTTACAGATGGCTGGTCCCAGAAGGATTGATGTTTACGTGGCAGGAACAGAGATATAGAATTGATTCAATTGAGAAAGCAGAACTGTTCTATGCAGAAGTTTTTGGAGAGAGAGAAGGAGAGGCAGAAAAGGAGGTTCCATTAACTGAATCCCAAGAGGAACAAATGGAGATTGGAAAAGAAGAAGGTGCAGTAGGGGGACAAGTGGATATTAAAGACCAGCGTGAATCAAGACCCACGAGAGTGGTTAAATCTAAATACAAAATATAATCATGGAAGAGAAAAACTGATTACAATGAATATAAACAGACTGAATTCAGCTGCCAAGAGAAGGAAGATTTTCCATAAATTAAGGAAACTAAAATTTGATATAATTTGTCTACAAGAAGTACATATTAAAAAGCAACATGAACAATTGTTATTACAACCAAAATTAGGAAATTGTTTACCTCTTTGACTCAATGTAAGAAAAGAGGGGTGGTCTTATATATTAAAGAGGCTATCCCAGCAAAACTGATTTATGCAGATGAAGATGGGAGAATGTTAATGGTGGAAATAATGGACAATAATAGAAAGATACTTTTGACTGCAATCTATGCCCCGAATGATAAACAGGAAGAATTTTATAAAAATTACATATTAAGATGGTTGGATTGGACTATGTTAATATAATTATGATGGGAGACTTCAATGGAATCGTGGACAATAAACTTGATTATATTGCAACAACAGCAAAGTATAATAGAAAAACTCTTCCTAAATCTTTTTTAAAATGACAGAGGAATTAACTTTAAAAGACATGTGGAGAGAAAGAAATGCTAAACTTAAGCAATACACTTTCTACTCAAATAGACATTTATCATGGTCCAGACTTGATATGATTTGGATTTCAATAGACTTAATGTCTAGCGTTCAAGAAGTAAATATTGAAACAAGCACTTGGGCGGATCATAACCCATTGACAATTAAATGGAAAGGACAAAAAAAGATCGAGATGGACGTTAAATAATACTATTTTAAAGGAGAAAGAATTCACACAATGGATGGAGAAAGAATTGGCCTTTTTCTTTAAAGAAAACAGAAAAGAAGACACCTCAATACAGAATGTTTGGGATACAATGAAGGCTTATGCCAGAGGCTTGATAATAGACTATACAAGAAAAAGAATATTAGGAAAAGGCAAGTTTTCAAAGCCTTGGAGGATGAATATAAAAGACTCGAAAAAGAACTGCAGAAAATGCCACAGAAAAAAGACGTTAAATTGAAACTGGATATAGCTAAACATAAAATGGATTTAATAGATAAAGAAGAACTGGCACAGAAAATTAGGAACGCTAAACAGAACTATTTTGAAGATGCAAATAAGCCAGGTAAATGGCTAGCATATAAGTTAAGAAAGGAGAAAGAGTCGAGGAAAATATTGCAGTTAATAGATGACCAAGGTAAAACTTGTCATGGCAGCAAAGAGAAAAAGAAATTATCTTTGACTTTTATAAACATTTGTATAAGAAAGAAGATATTGATGAGGAGAAAGTTAAACAATATTTGCAGAATGCAAATTTACCTAAGATTCCTAAAGAGACTGAAGAAATGTTAGGAAGTAATATAACAATGATGGAGTTAAGCCAAGCACTTAAGAAACAAAATAATGGAAAGGCACCAGGTCCAGATGGGTTTCCTGTAGAATTTTATAAAACCTTTCAAGAATCATTGTGTATTCCACTCTTAGAGGTTATGAATGAAGTCATGTTAAAAAAGATAACACCTAAAACATGGTCAGAGGCTTATATTACACTTATTCCAAAAGAGGAGGCGGATTTACTTCAAATTAAGAATTATAGACCGATTTCCTTATTAAATGCAGATTATAAAAATTTTTGCTTCAATATTAGCGGAAAGACTTAAAAAGTATTTGAACAACTTCATCCACCCAGATCAAAATGGATTTCTGCCAAAGCGACAAATTAGAGACAATATGAGAGTGATTCTGGACACCTTGGAATATTATGAGGCGCATCCTGAAAAGCAAATGGCTTTGATATTTTTAGATGCTCAAAAGGCATTTGATAATGTAAATTGGAGATTTATGTTACTTTTAATGGAACAGATGGGCTTTGCTAGAAGATTTATTCAAGCAGTATGTGGCTTTTTAGATGGTTGTGGACAGGGGTGGGATTCTACCGGTTCTGTCTGGCTCTGTAGAACCAGTAGCTCTGAAGAGCAGCAGACATAGAACCGGTTCTATGTCTGCTGATGTTTTGGCCCACCCGCCCACCTGGGCTCTTACCTGACCTTTATTTACTGCTTTTTCAACCACAGCGGCTGTGCAAGGCACAGCTGCAGTTGAAAAAGCAGGAAAAACGTGCTTTTTCAAACTCTGCTTCTCTGCACTCCACACTGCTCAGCTGTCCAGGCAGCAAGCTGATGACGATTTACAGGCATGCGCACAGCGTGCAAGGAAGCACATCATAAATTACCGAAACTCATAAATCACTGAACTGGTAGTTAACCCTGTTGGATCCCACCCCTGGTTGTGGGTGTGTACAAATAGTCCTCGATTTACGACCACAATTGAACCCAAACTTTCCATTGGTAAGCAAGACAAGTTTTTTAAGTACACATATAGACTGGATGAAACCAGGCTCAATAGCAGGAACTGTGAGAGGGATCTTGGAGTCTTAGTGGACAACCAGTTAATTATAAGCCAGCAGTGTGAAGCAGCAGCCAAAAAAGCTTATGCAATCCTAATTTGCATTAACAGAGGGATACAATCAAGATCAAGGGAGGTACTAATACCACTCTATAAAGCCTTAGTAAGACCACACCTAGAATACTGCATCCAGTTTTGGCCAGCATAATGGCCAGCATAATGTAAATAAGATGTTGAGATTCTAGAAAGAGTGCAGAGAAGAGCAACCAGCATGATGAGGGGACTGGAGGCTAAAGCATACGATGAACAGTTGCTGGAATTGGGTATGTCTAATTTGATGAAAAGAAGGACTAGGGGTGATGAAAAGAAGGACTAGCTGTGTTCCAATATCTCGGGGTTGCCACAAAGAAGTGGGAGTCAAACTATTCTCCAAAGCATCTGAAGGCAGGACAAGAAGCAATGGATGGAAACTGAACAAGGAGAGATTTAACCTGGAAATAAGGAGAAACTTTCTGACAGTGAGAACAATCAACCGATGGGACAGAAGTTGCCTTCAGAAGTTGTGGGAGCACCATCATTGGAGGCTTTCAAGAAGAGATTGGATTGCCATTTATCGTAATGGTGTAGAGTCTCCCGCTTGGGCAGGGGGGATTGGACTATATGACCTATAAGATCCCTTCCAATTCTGATTATTTGTATCTGTATCTGACAAAGATGCTGATTGGGGTGTGTTGATGGCTGGCTTTTAAGTCATTGGCTGTTATTTGCTTGTGTTCGCCTTCTAAGTAAATCAGAACTCCTGTTGACTGCTGAAGGGTTTGTTTCCCAGGCTTCTTCAATCCCTTCCCTGGCTGTTTTTATGCCTGCTCAGCCAACAATCTAAGTAGCTGCAAAATTGAATGTGTGTCTTTATTCGTTGCAGTGTGAGGCTACCAATGAGTTCAGGTCTCCTCATCTGACAACTTGAGGACTCACACTACAATGGACAAGGACACACATTCCAGTTTTGCAGCTATTAAGATTTTTTGGCCAAGCAGGCACAAAAATAGCCAGGGAAGTGATTGAACAGGCTCCACATCAGTCAACAGGAGTTGACCAGCCTACCAAGTACTTAGAAGGCAGGGTTGCCCTGATAGACTGGTCCCACCAGAGAAAAAAATACTTAATCTCTCCCCTACTATAGCCGACAAAGCAAGGAGAACCCGTAGCTTAGAGGTTAATATATGTACCTAATATGGAAGCAGTCCGTGTTCAAATCCCAGAAGGGTATGGCTAAATAGCTTGAAATAGATTTATACTAGTTTCCCTTTAAAATATAAATTCAACACAAAAATAGTTTGTCGTGAAAGTGACTGCCTGCGAAGGCCCCTGGATTGGAGCTGAAAGGTAAAAACAGAAGCAATATGCTCCGTCCCATGGTTGGGTGGACTAGGTTGCCCTGATAGAAGACCAAACCTCAGAAGACCAAACCTCTTATCCTGGTGACCGACTCAGATTGGATCTCAGTATCGGCTTCATACAGATCATGCTGACATGTTCGCTCCTAATAAATTCTTTGAAATTTTTGAAACTTGGCTTGAGGCTCATCATTTAATTAGGGCAACTGCCAGAATCCTGACACCTATACAATTAACTCCAGTCTCCCAAGCAGGCCTAAAACTCAACTGCTCCAATGCGGGCAAGTCAAGCTGATGGCTTGAAAAATGTGCAAACATCTGCAGGAAATATTGCAATAGCTCCAGTTGCAGAACTGTATTGCAAAAACTCCGATTTAAGTTCTAACCACAGTTTTATGCAACTTGCACTTCTATGAAATTGAGGTTTGGAAACACAGTAAAAGATGAAGACACAGTCCTGTTGAGGTAATTCCCTGTTAGGAGAATGAGTGCACATAGGGATACGTAGTGAGAGTGGTGAAGAATAACACACAACCAGCACACAGATACACTGTATAGTAAAATGTAGGTTTTTACTTCCAGTAAATGGTTAAGCAAAGTCCAACAAGCAGTCCATGTCATACACAGTTATAGCAGTCAGTTTTCAGTCTAGGGATAATCCAATAACAAAGTCCAATATCAATAACAGTTCAGTAATAAACTCACATCAATCCAAGAAGAACTATGATCAGAAACAGTCAATAGGGAAATATTCAGGAAACAGGGAACATCAGAACATTGACCAACTAGCAACTGTCAACAACAGGACTAAACAACCCAGGTTTTTGGCTCCATCTTATGACTGTTTGAGGAACCACGCCCAATTACAAGTTTAGCATTCCCTTAAAGAGACAGTATTAAATTGTCTAAGTGTTAGGTGACTTCCATTCTTAACATTCTCCCCTTTGGGTAGGACAATATATACAACCTTACATTCTAAGTCCATAATCCTCACAGCAAGCCTTATGCTTTACAGAGCCTTGGGCTTTTGTAAAATGATCTGCGATGTTATTTTCTGACATACAGTATTACAGCTTAATCATCTTACTTTGCACACATTGTTTCACATTTAAATATCTTAAATCTGTGTGTTTTGATCTTGTCTTAACAGCAAGATTGGAAGCCATCCGTATTGCTGATTGGTTGTCTTCATAAACACCAATAGAATCTGTTACATCAATTCCCATATCAATCAATAGTTGCTTATAATAAACTAAATCTGTACATAATAGAGATAAACATGAGAATTCAGCCTCCCATTGTTGACAAACTTAAATGTTTCTGTCGAATAGTCCTCCATCCAATCAACACCTTTCCTAATAATACTACAGTACTTGATGTAGATTTACATGTATTTACATCTTTAATGAAACTTGCATCAGCATATGCAGTTAAACTTAGTTCAACCTTAGGCTCCAAATATAATGCATAATGCATTGTTTGTTTTAGATATCTTAACACGTATTTAGCAGCTTGCCAGTGCCTTTCAATTGGCTCAGCATTAAACATAGCTAATTGGTTAGCACTATATGCTATATCTGGCCTTGATCAATTACTGAGATAAAATAAGCTACCAATTAAGGACTGATAAATATCTTTATCAAAAACAGGACTTTGTACATCACTATGGCTAAACTCCTGGCTCATCGGTGTTTAAGCCGGCTTACAAAGTTTCATTTTAAAATTCTTTAGTAATTGGTTAATTTTATCTGCCTCTGAGATTTTGTATCCTCCCCTAGTTTTATCTATTTTTAAACCAAGATATTATTTAATTTCACCTAACTGTTTTATTTTAAATTTCTTTTCTAACAGTGAAATTATTTCAGTAGCTTCTTGTTCAGTCATATATATATCTATCTCTTTGGTTATTCGGGTTTTCTCCTGCGTAAAATTGGAAGTATCTAAGCAACGTTTCGATGAAGTCTCATTCATCATCTTCAGGCTTGTGTCTTCAGCTTTGTGCTTCTCAGAGTAATGTGAGCTTGCAGCTGCTTCTTCCTTTTAACTGCTAGAGGGTGTATTCTGATTGTTTGGGGGGTTGGCTGTGTTCTGATTGGTTGGGGGTTGGCTGTGTTCTGATTGGCTGGGGGTGTGTTCTGTTCAGGTAGGGGCTTGGTTGTGCTCAGGTTAGTCTTAGTTGCTGGGGGATTTGAGCTGGTGAGCTGTGATCCTGCTGTTTGGCTTTGCGTTCGTGGTCGTGCTGCATCTTCATGGTGGGCGTTAGTTCACTTCATGTATGGGTTGGAGGGGTTTGAAGCGGGTAGTGATGCAGCTGCAGTATGGCTTCTGGTCCGTGGTCGTGTCTCATCTTATGTGTGGGTATGAGTCTGCTTTCTACGTGGAAGTGTGGTGGTAGCATCTTGTGTGGCCCTCATGGGTGTGGGTCTGGTGTCATTTAATAAACTCAGTCCCGTTATTAGTAACTAAAGTAATTACTTTACTCCTCATTTTTCTCTCAGCAAATCTTAGCCAGTTAAAGAAATGTTGGAATGTTTGTTTTGTTTTTCATGAGATAGCAGAAACCACGAGGGCCACACAAGATGCTACCACCACACTTCCACGTAGAAAACAGACTCACACCCACACAGAAGATGAGACACGACCACGGACCAGAAGCCGTACCGCAGCTGCATCACTACCCACTTCAAACCCCTCCAACCCATACAAATTGTTCTCTATCTTTTTTATAATGGGTTTGTATTTGTGCGAAGGGCCACCATGCTATCTCCTTTCCTTGAATTTGTATTTGGTTCCTTTTTTAAAGCTCTCCAGTATCATATAATAAATCTTTATATCTGACAATATTTTCATAATCCAATACATTTGGATATGTGATTGCTTCCAATGTAGATAGCCACAATGGAACCTTTCGGTAGTGGTTTTTTTAAATCTTTCCCCAGATATTGAACAACATGTTTCTTACATGGTGCCTTTGGAAATATGAATGTTGTTTAGATTTTCCATCCCACATGAAGGCGTGCCAGCCAAGTTGGAGATCAAAACCTTCTAATACCAATAACCTTCTATTTTCTAATTTAACCCAATTCTTAAGCCAGTTTATTATAGCAGCATCATAATATAATTCAAAATCTGGAAGGCCAAATCCTCCTTTTTTTCTTGGCATCCTGTAACAATTTATATTTCACTCTGGGTTTTTTCCTCTGCCATATAAATTTAGATATACATTTGTTTAATTCTACAAAAAAATTATTTTCCAACTTGACTGGCACTGTCTGAAACAAGGACAACAGTTTTGGCAAAATATTCACTTGTACTATCGAAATACGTCCCAATAGCGATAACTGCAATTTGGCCCAATTATCTAAATCTTTAACTATTTGCGTTATTCACTTATCATAGTTATCTTTTTTAATCGATGAACATCTAGCAATCAATCAGATTCCTAAGTATTTTACTTTATTTACCACCTACATACCTAATTTATTTGCTAGTTCTTCCTTCTGCTCTTTTGTACAGTTTTTTGTAAATACTTTTGTTTTTTCTTTGTTAATTTTTAACCCTGCCACCTTTCCATATTCTTCTATTTCTCTTAGTAGTATAGGGCTCGCTTCTAAGGGTTCTTTTAATATAAATGCCATATCATTGGCGAATGCCTGGAGTTTATATTCCTCTTTTTTAATTTTTAGTTATCTAATCTCTTGCTTTTGCCTAATTTGTACTAAGAGAGTCTCTTCTGCCAATATATACAATAGAGGAGCTAGGGGGCAGCCTTGTCTTACTCCCTTATTTATCTTTATGGTATCTGTATTTTCCCCATTTATTAATATTTTTGCGGTTTGCATGTTATAAATGGTCTTAATGAATCCTATAAAATTTTCACCAAATTTCATGCCTATCAGTTGTTTAATCAGGAAGTTCCAATTCAGGTTGTCAAATGCCTTCTGGGCATCTAAAAATATCAATGCCATTGTCTTGGTTGAGTATACTTCATAATATTCTAATATATCCATAATGGTTCATGTATTTGTTTTTATTTGCCTATGGGGGAGGAAGCCATTCTGATCAGTGTGGATAATTCTACTTAATACTCTCTTTAATCTTTCCGCCAATATTGTAGTCATTATTTTGTAATCTACATTTAAAAGTGATTTTGGTCTATAGTTTTGAATTTTTGTGGCTCTGATTGTTCTTTATAAATAAGGGTAATATATGCTTCCAACCATGATTTAGGCATGTTAGCATTCTCCAGGGCTTCATTGTACAAGTCCACTAATATCTCCTCTATTGTTTCTTGGGGTGGCATGCATTCTTATGGTATAAGGAAAGTAAACACATGGGTATTTTAGGAGGCATTATATTCAAGATGTATTATTGTCAATAAGGAAACAACATTATATGAAAATACCGGTCTGGCTGTCAACTATGGAGGTATTTGCATATCCAATTATTTATAAAATGGAACACACAGATAGATATAGTGAAATATTAAATTGAAAGGGTGAACTCAAAACAAACCAAGAACTAGATGGACACGAGATAAAGATGAACTGGTATTCATATGTGCAAATGCATTCTAGATATGATAAAGATAGTAAGACAGAAGGTTTTTACCATGAACTTACTGAATTAGATAAAATCTTAACAGGTACTGGGGAGAGGATGATTAAAAAATTATATGGTTATTTACTAGGAGTGAAATTAGAAGAACAAGTTAAAGAAACAATGATTGCTTGGGGGAAATTTTTTGGATATGGGACAGATTTAGAAAAATGGCAGAAATTATGGTCTGGAAACTATAAATTAACAATGTTGACAGCATATAAAGAGAATTTGTATAAGATGTTTTACAGGTGGCATTTCCCCCCAACAAGAATAGCAAGACTGTTCAAGGACAAATCAGTGAAATGTTGGAAATGCCATCAGATATTTGGATCATATTATCATATGTGGTGGATGTGTGTGGAAGCCAAAAGATACTGGACTAAAATTCATACATGGTTGGAAAAAATGACAAAACAGCATATAGACTTGAAACCAGAAATGTTTTTATTGGGTATCTTACCTGAAGGATACAACAGAGAATTGACATATTTGATTATTAATGTTTTAATTGCAGCTAGAATTGTATTTGCCCAAAATTGGAAAAATGAAAAAAATCCTATAGAGGAGGAGGTGATAAAGAAAATAATGGAATTTCCAGAAATGAGTAAATTGTCACTGGCCATCAGAGAGCAAGAAGAAAAAGAATATTATAATAAATGGGACTTATTTTATCAATGGTTAGATAGAAAAATAGGAAAATGAAATATAATATAAATATAATATAATAGCAAAGATAATACAATAGTATAATTTATTATGATATTAATTAGAATTGGTAAAAACTGAGATTTGCTCAAAAAGGATAAAGTGATCTTGCAATTAAATCTAATGATGATGTAATAATAACCTAATATGACATGAAAGTTGATCAATTTAATTTGAATATCAATTGGAAACTAAGAGGGAAAGATTACAGATATTGTGCACAAGAAATATACACCAACCGACACACTATATAAATTGAAAGAAGGTTTTATGTATTGTTTTATGTTTATGTTTGTTGTCAAAAAAATAAAAATAAAAGGAATAACATCTTTTTAGCTTGATAGAGAAGAAAAGGTGGTCCCACACATTTCTGAAGATGTCAGCAGATCTAAAGAACCTTCTAGTTGCTTTTGCTATTTTTCTCGATATCCTTCTTCATTCTTTCTCTGTTGGTTTGCATGCTTTTCAGCCAGTAATGGACGTCTTCGGGGATTTCAGGCGATTCCACCTGCAATTAAATCACACAGTTAAATCACACGCAACGCCGGGATGATCAAAGGGCCAGTCTTGTGACAGCTCTGGAATATGGGAACGGCCTGTGGGTGGGGTTGGAAATCTCCTTGCCATCCAGGAGAAGGTAATGGTGCTGTTGTGACAAGATGGGGGCATAGTTCAACCACTACATCTCTGTTCCAAGCTGAGAGCTGCAACCAAATTCCCCGCTCTGTTGGTGTTCTGGGAAGACATGACTTGGGATAAAGGGGCTTCCCCCTGTGTGGGCGGGCACTGCCCAAACTGAGGCCTGGGGCTCAAAGGCCCTCTTCCTCCAGTCTTGGGAGGGGCACTGTTTCCTATCCTCCTCCCCCCTTTGGGTAAGCCCAGCTAGGCACCACGTGTTGGGTCTGAGAGTGGACAGGGAAATGCTGCACTCTCCCCCACTTCCTGCAGGGCCTGCTGGCGAAGAACTCCTTTCATGCACCTGCCACTGCAGGTGGGTGCATGAGGGGAACGTGCTCCACATGGGGGAGGGAGACACAGTCCACGCTCATTGTGCTGAGCCAAAGGGCACGGGTGGACAGCGAGCTGCAGCCAGCTGGTGAAGGGGTGATGCTGGTGGGTGGGCTGATGCATGAAGGGACGGGAGCACGTGGGAGATGGCAACGTCAGAACCTTCCCTGGCTCTTCCCCGAAGTGCCCCACACCAGCCAAATCCCCTGCTCTGAACGCTGCCACCATCAGTCTTCCCCTTGCTAAGGAGGTATCCCAGGGACGGGAGTTTGGCCAAGCTATGTGAAAACTCATCTCTCTCTCTCTCTCTCTCTCTCTCTCTCTGAGTGCTCATGGAGGGCAGCAGCCGGAATCACTCTTGTTTCTCAAGAGCACAGCCAAAGTTTCCCAGGCTGCTTCTGCTAACGCTCCTCCAGAGAGATGATTTCCGACACCAGGCGGTAGTGAGGAGGGGAAGCCAAGGAGGCTTTGACCAGCAACGAGGCCTGGCTCAGAAGACTGACCGATCGGCCTTGCATGGTGACCTGAAGCGCCCCTCAGAAATGGCAATGGCGGCGGCGGGAGCCGCTCACCTCGGAGCTCCTCAGGCGCCGCTCCGGCAACCTTTCTGCCCCCTCAGCGGCAATGCTTAAGATTAAGACTTCAGCAAAGGTGAATGTGAATCAGATCTACAAATTGAAATAGTATAATGTTATAAGTTCATGCCTGGTAATCAATGCATCTTTTAATGTGCTGAAACATTTGGCACAGGGATTTAACACCTGCAGATTGTTTTGCGCTTGGAATACGGTGTGAACACAACTTAATGAGTTGATTACTGCAGTAGATAACATGTTAACATGATGGGAAAACGAACAAGAAACTTCAGCCGGACTCCTTGAGCGAAGGTGGTCCATGGGATTTAAAATTATGAGTTGGGTGGTCCCTGAGGTCCAAAAGGTTGGCGACCCCTGTCCTGCAAGACGTATGTCAAGATTCAACTGCTTTGCTTCTTTCAAACCGTAACCCTTTTCAACTTGCCAATGAACTGGGAGGGCGGGGAGGGAAGAGGGAAACAGAATGCTGAGGATATGTTTGTGGACTTTGAAAGCCTCACAGCCATCAAGGTCACCACTGCAGGTGCTGGAGGAAAAGACGGACTGTTCCCATAACAATTGCACAATGTGATCACATTGGGGAGAAAGGGAAGCTATTGTTTAACTAAGCAAGCGTTCGTGTGGGGGAAACCGGAGCTGTTTTTGATTCTTCGGTACTGTAGAAAGTTAGCACCCACCTAGAAGAATGAAATATTAAGATAAAGGTAAAGGTTCCCCTCACACCTGTGCTAGTCGTTTCCGGCTCTAGGAGGCAGTGTTCTTCTCTGTTACAAAGCCGAAGAGCCAGCGCTGTCCGAAGACGTCTCCATGGTCATGTGGCCAGCATGACTAAATGCCAAAGATGCACAGAGCGCTGTTACCTTCGCACCAAAGGTGGTCCCTATTTTGCTACTTGTATTTTTCCCGTGCTTTCGAACTGCTAGGTTGGCAGAAGCTGGAACAAGGAATGGGAGCTCACTCCATCATGCGGCGCTAGGGATTCGAACCGCCAACCTTTCTGATTGACAAACTCAGTGTCTAAGTCACTGAGCCACCGCATCCCTTTTATTTTGGGAAATATTCTAGGAATATTAGAAACATTCTAATAATAGAAATAATAATAGAAATAATATTCTAGGAAGTATTGAAAAGGCAGAAAATTATACCTCCTTGGAAGAGGAACACGCTCTTGGAAAGCAGCCGCCTCCTTTAGTTCCAGGGTGGTAGGATAAGTCCTCATGCAAGATCCAAACCAGGCCAAAGCCTTTAAGCCGTAATAGGAATTGCCCAACACCTTTCAGAAATCAACCCTCTTCATTACATCATCACCCAGCAAGAGTCCACCAAAGCTGGGACACAGACAGTCTACAAGGTTAGCTGGATCATAGCCCCCTGGGAATCTGACAACCAATAGGATAGATTTCTTTCAAGGAGTATCTCGCTCTCCATTCCATCTGTCCAGCGGCACCAGGACCATGTGCTTCATGGTTCTGCCCCATTAAATCAAACTTCCAAGTAGCCTCCATGTTTCCAGTGTCCTTTCCCCCATTTGGAACTGAACCCAGATGGACTTTTCTTCCAACAGTAAAAAAAATAGCGTATCCGATACAGTTTTACTTTTGGGGATTCAAAGCTCCCAACCGCGTTTCCTTAGTTTGGGTCCAGTGGTTGGACAGTTGACACACAAGGGTGGGATGCTACAGGTTCTGCCCGGTTCTAAAGAACCAGTAGCTCTGAAAAGCAGCAGACACCGAACCCGTTCTCTGTTTGCTGCTGTTTGGCCCTTTATTTCCTGCTTTTTCAAACTCAGCTGCTTTGTGCAGCACAGCTGAGGTTGAAAAAGCAGGGGGGAAAAAGTGCTTTTCAAACACCGCACAGCTGCGTGCAGCGCTTTTCAGCTGTCCGGGCGGCACAGCTTAAGGTTTTTTTACACACACAACATAGCGCACGTCAGGCATGCATGTGCATGTGCACACAAAATGTAGTCACTGAACCGGTAGTAACACCAGTTGAATCCCACCCCCGTTGAAACATGTTGCTAAAACAAGGAATGGGGCTAAGATAGAGCCAATAGAAGACATGTTAGAAAACTTTTGAAGTGTATTAGTTAAGACTTAGAAAAAGGAATGGCATGAAGGCAGGTCTCTTTAAATCTTCAAAACACCCATTAGACAACGTTTTTTAAATCCTGTCTTGACAAACCAATACAGAATATTACAGATAATCAGAGTTGGAAGGGACCTTGTAGGTCATCTAGTCCAACCCTCTGCCCAAGCAGGAGACCCTACACCATTTCTGACAGATGGGAGTCCAATCTCTTCTTGAAAGTCTCAAATGATGAAGCTCCCACAACTTCTGAAGGCAACTTCTGTAATGGGTGGATTGCTCTCACTGTCAGAAAGTTCCTCCTTATTTCCAGGTTGAATCTCTCCTTGTTCAGTTTCCATCCATGGTTCCTTGTCTGTCCTTTAGGTGCTTTGGAAAATAGCTTGACCCCCTCCTCACTGTGGCAGCCCCTCAACTATTGGAAGACTGCTATCCTGTCTCCCCTGGTCCTTCTCTTCCCTAGACTATCCAGGCCCAGTTCCTGCAACTGTTCTTTGTATATGATAGCGGAATAAGAGTATAACAGAGTGGGAAGGGACCTTGTAGGTCATCTAGTCCAACCCTCTGCCCAAGCAGGAAACCCTACACCATTTCTGACAGATGGGAGTCCAATCTCTTCTTGAAAGTCTCAAGCTCCCACAACTTCTGAAGGCAACTTCTGTTCCATGAGTTGATTGTTCTCACTGTCAGAAAGTTTCTCCTTATTTCCAGATAAAAAGTGCAGGTTGTGTTTCTTTTTTTGGAAATACTTCCGCAAAAGGGGCCCCAACCAGCAAAATTCTGGGACCCAGAACAAAGGATTCAACAAACTTTTATACAGTATATACTTTAAGACCACACCTAGACTACTGCATCCAGTTTTGGTCACCGCATGATGAAAAAGATGTTGAGACTCTAGAAAAAAAGTGCTGCGAAGAGCAACCAGGATGATGAGGGGACTGGAGGCCCAAAATTTATGAAGAATGTTTCAGGATCATTCTGTGTCCCTCTCCTCTTTCTCCTAGTCAGGAAAAGACATGACCTGAGGAGAAGGTTTTTCAAGGGTCCAAGGGATGCCTGTCCAAGTTGGAGAAAGCAGAATAACAGAGTGGAAAGGGTCCTTGGCAGGAATGGGCTGCTAGGGGTTACGGAGACCCCATAGCAAAGATTCTGTGCAGTTTGGAGAACCCCCAAATTCCACTCCTGGCTGGCTCCTCCCACCCTACCTCACCCCTCCCAGTAGCCCTCGCACGGCACATTTGGAATGCAGGTAAGCGCAGGGTGCGTGCGGAGGCTTGGGGTGGGTGAAAATGGTCCCGCGTGAAGTTTGGGCCCATTTCCAGCTTCCAGAGAGCTTCCGGAGTCTGGGGAGGCTGTTTTCACTCTCCCGGAGGCTCAAGGAAAGCCTCTGGAGCCCTGATTAGGCCATGCCCACCATAGCCACACACATCCACCCACCTCGGACAGAAAACCAGTTGCTAACATTTTTGAAGACCACCCCTGGTCTGCCGTGAGGTCACCACTCGCGCCCTTCGCGATACGTTTGGAAGCCTTACCTGCCTCCCATACAGAATCTGGATGACTTCGCTTGGAGACATGCCAGTTACGTGATGCTGGACCAGCACAACAGCGTGGACAAACCCGTCTTTGCAATTGATAAATTGTTGCTCCAGGTAAAACGCGTGGTCGTCCCAGCATAACATGCGTGTCCGGATAGCAAAGCGTTCCCACAGTTTCAAAGACCGCCGGAAGCGCCAAGAGGAAGACGTCATCATGGTGCTGTGCGTCTTCTTCCAGATGGTTTGTATGAGGCCACAGGAGAACATGTACCAATAACGGCCAAAATCGGCCTTCCAGGCATAGCGCCCATTATTCATGTGCCACATAAGGTCCAGATCAAAAGGCAAGACGCAGTTGTACATTATGCTTTCTTCCAACACTTTTCTTTTGGGGCTTGCCAATCTCCAACGACAGTATATGAGGCCAAACAAAGAGAGATACCAAACATCCAGGAAGGCGAAAGCGATGGCAACAGCAAGACATACAAGTGAGAATAATGTCAGCGCCAACATATTGAAATATCAGTGATCTTGGGATGGGGAGACGTAGTTCAAATCTTGAGTTGGAGTTGCAAGCTGAAGATTCACAAAGGAGAGAAGTTCAACAGAGAGATGCTTCTCTCTTCTCCTTCTCCTCCTCCTCCTCCTCCTCCTCCTCCTCCTCCTCCTCCTCCTCCTCCTCCTCCTCCTCCTCCTCCTCTTCTTCTTCTTCTTCTTCTTCTTCTTCTTCTTCTTCTTCTTCTTCTTCTTCTTATCCTCCTCCTCCTCCTCTTCCTCCTCCTCCTCCTCCTCCTGCTTGGCCTTGTCCTTCTCCTGCCTGAAGTGACCACTCCATGCTTCTTCCGAGAGCTTTTTGACTCTTCAGTGGATCTCCGCCTGCAGCTCCAACGCTTCTTGGATGAAGCAAGAGATTGCCCTGATCGGCTTGAGCCAACAAAGCATTGTAACATCTAATTACAACTGATAATTAATGGGCGGCAGGGAAGGCTGGAAAGAGCTGATCCTTCGGTTCTGCTTATCTCAGAGAACATAGAACCACAAGGTCTTCTTATCCAATCCTCTGCTCAGGTTAGGAACATCCTGGTCAAATGATTGTCCAATCTATTTTTGAAAACTTTCAGTGACGGATGGCTCAAAGGTGCTTTTTTTCAGGAGGCAACTGGACATTATTGGTTTTTTCTTTTCTTTGAAGACATTTTGCTTCTCATCCAAGAAGCTTCTTCAGTTCTGACAGGATAGTGGGGAATGGGAGCAGTGGTGGTATTCTACCGGTTTGGACCAGTTGGGCCAAACCGGTAGCTCTGATGATCACCAGGGACCGAACTAGTTTTCCCTGACGATCAGCTGCTGGGCCTTCCCACTGGCCCCGGCTCCAAACTGACTACTTTTATTTCCTGCTTTTCAACCTCAGGTGCTTCATGCCGATTTTTTAAATTTTTTTAATTTATTTATTTAATTTAATTAATTTAATTAATTTAATTAATTTAATTTATTTACTTTATAAATTATAAATCTATAAATTGTTTAATTAAACAGATGGCTGTGTGTCACCTGTTTTACAAACCGGGTTTGCAGGAGAAAGTGAGTTTCAAACGCATGCACACAAAGCACACGCTCCTGCCGAACTGGTAGGAAATTTTTTCCAAACCCACCACTGAATGGAAGGATCCTGTCACTATCAGGATGGTGAAGCTGAAGAAGCTTCTTGGAGGAGCAGTGAAACGTCTTCAAAAGGGAGAAAAAAAAAAACCCAAGAAAGTCCAGTTGCCTCCTGGAAAAAGCACCTTTGGGACAACCATGACCTGGAGGACTGTGAGAATCTCTGCAGACTTTCGACGACAGAGCACCCGCATCTCCAGGAGGCGAGCGAATCTGTGGAGTAATTGTTCTCACTGTCTGGATATTTCTCCTTATTTCTAGCTTGGATCTCATCCACCCGTTAATTTTGGTCCTGCCCTCTGCTGTTTTGGAGAAGAAGTCAATCCCCTCTTCTCTGTAACGGTTCCTTGAAGTTAAAAGTTCCCTTCGCAGCTACGTGCTGGTTGTTTCCAGCTCTAGGGGACGGTGCTCATGTCTGCGCTCTCCAAAGACGTCTCTGTGGTCATGTGGCCGACAGGACTCAATGCCGAAGGTGCACAGAACACCGTTACCTTCCCACCAAAGGGGTGCCTATTTTTCTACTTGCATTTTTTACATGCTTTCGAACTGCTCGGTCGGCAGTAGCTGGGAGAAGTAACAGGAGCTCACTCTGTTACGTGGCGCTAGGGATTCGAACCATTGAACTGCTGACCTTTCTAATCAACAAGCTCAGCATCTTATCCACTGAGCCATCACATTCCTAACCCTAACCCTTGAAGTACTTAACCTAACCCTAACCTAATCCTAAACCTTGAAGTACTTGAAGACAACCATCATGTCCCCTTTCAGCCATTTCTACAATAGAAATGGCTCCCTCAATTGTTCAGCATCACCGGATTTAGCTGCCTTCATGCAAATTTGGCTCAACCCATAGCCTCGAAGTCTTGTTTACCTGCATGTCTGAATGCTCTGGAGATTATTAAAAAGCTTTACCAGAACAGCAGCCTCTAACAATGATTATGGGTAAAGGAGGGAAAAAGAAACCTATATTCAGGCAAAACTCTGAATCTTGGTTTCAGAATCCTGGTTTGTGGAAGAAATAACACAATCCACCTGACACATTATGCTTTGGAAATTATAGGTGGTCGATATCTAAACAAAACAAAACAAAACAAAAAACCCACCACCAAACCTCCACTGGAAAAATGGAATACTCTTCTCTCACAGAAGAAAAAAATATTTGCAGCTCGGGGCAGTGGTGGGATTCAAACTTTTTTACTACCGGTTCTGTGGGTGTGGCTTGGTGGGCATGGCAGGGGAAAGATGCTGTAAAATCTCTACTCAGAGGTGGGATTTCTCTCCAAACTATTCAAAATTTCTGCTACCGGTTCTCCAGAACCAGTCCAGAACCTGCTGAATACCACCTCTGGCTCAGGGTTGAATGGAAAAATTCTTGGTGCTCTCTGATTTGGGCTCTTTTCGTGCAGATATTTTATTACCATCATCAGCTAGCACTAATGATGTTACCTAATTTGATAATCTAATCGAACTAACCCGTTGAACAGCTCGCCTCCGTAAGTTGTGGGTGCTCCATCACTGTGAGGATATTGAGAAGAAACCGGAGAACCACTTGACTGAAATGGTAGAGGGTCTTCTGCTTAAACAGGGGGTTGGACTAGAAGACCTCCAAGGTCCCTTCCAACTGTGTTATTCTGTAATTTTCTGTAATCAAGAGAGAAGCAACTTGGAATTAAGGAGAAATTTCCTAACAGTGAAAACAATTAACCAGTGGAACAACTTGCCTCCACAAATTGTGAATGCTCCAACATTGGAGGTTTTTAAGAAGAGATTGGAAAGTCATTTGTCTGGAATAGGGCTTCCTGTCTAAGCAGGGGGTTGGGCTAGAAGACCTCCAAGGTCTTTATTCTATTCTATTCTATTCTATTCTATTCTATTCTATTCTGTTCTGTTCTGTTCTGTTCTGTTCTGTTCTGTTCTGTTCTGTTCTGTTCTACTCTACTCTACTCTACTCTACTCTACTCTACTCTACTCTACCCTACCCTACCCCTACCCTACCCTACCCTACCCTACCCTACTCTACTCTACTCTACCTACCCTACCCTACCCTACTCTACTCTACCCTACCCTACCCTACCCTACCCTATCCTATCCTATCCTATCCTACTCCACTCCACTCCACTTCACTCTACTCTACTCCACTCCACTCCACTCCACTCCAGTCTATTCTACTCTATTCTATTCTATTTCTTCTCTTCCATTCCTTTGCTTTCCATTCCATTCTATTTCTATGTCTGCAATGAAACAGTCAAGCTCAGAAAATACCAAGGATCCCTCCCCCCCTCTCCCTCCCTCCCTCCTTCCCCCCCTCCTCTGCAAGTCTTAATTACACTAAGCCTCCTTGTGCCTTAAGGTGACTTTCATTAATCCTCACACTTAAGTCCAGAAAGAAGGTGGGAACATTGCCAACATGCTCAAAATAAACCACAAGAAGCTTTAGCAGGACAGCCGAACTTTGATCATTCCCTTTGTACAGCTTTAACAGAATAAAGGAAGGGACCTTGGAGGTCTTCTAGTCCAACCCCCTGCTCAGGCAGGAAACCCTATACCACTTCAGACAAATGGTTGTCCAATCTCTCCTGAAAAACTTACAGGGTTAGAGAATTCTGGAGGTAAGTTGTCCCACTGGTTAATTGTCCTCACTGTTGTGAAATTTCTCCGTAGTTCCAGGTTGCTTCTCTCCTTGATTAGTTTCCATCCATTGTTTCTTGTCCTGCCTTCAGGTGCTTTGAGGAATAGCTGGACCCTCCCTCTTCTTGCATTTGGTGATAGCTCAGAGTTACAATGACATCGGGAAAAAAAACATGACTTAGGACCAGGGGTGGGATTCTACCAGTTCAGACTGGTTTGCTAAACCGGTATTTGAACTGACCGGCTGGCCCCACCCACCTTTCCCCTCCCAGGAATCTCCACACGGCCCATTTTAGATGCGGGTAAGTGCAGGAAGGGGGAGAATGGGTCTTTTGGAAGTACCGGAAGTCCAGGAACGGGCCTGTTTCTGGCTTCTGGAGGGCCTCCATTTTGGCCCTCCCGGAGGCCTGAGGAAAGCCTCCGGACTCTGGGGAAGGTGAGAAACAGCCCTCCTGAAAGTTTCAGTAGGCCACACCCACCACGGCCATGCCCACCCGGCAATTGGGCAGTGAACCGGTTGCTGGGATTTTTGAATCCTACACCTGCTTAGCACTGTTTTTCACACTTTACGACCATTGCAGCATCTCTGTGGTCATGTGATCAGAAGTCAAACGCTGGGCCACTGGCATGTACTTACGACGGCTGCAGCATCCCAAGGTCACATGGATCCCCTCTTGCGATCTTTGGACCGGTGAATTCGATGGGGAAACCAGGTCCACGAAACAACCGTGTTGCTAAAGGATCAGCTGCAGTGATTCACTTCACAACGGCGGCCAGGAAGGCCGTAAAATGGGTCAAAAGCCACTTAACCCATGTCTCACTTAACGATGGAAATTTGGGGCTCCATTGTAGCCGTAAGTCAAAGCCCACTTGTACGGATTTAAACAGTGGGGCTGACTTTTCTCTTCGCCACGATAAGACAGTCCAACCTTGGGGTGGAATAAGGCAGCTTCCGTCCAAGCAATACATGGATAAGTTCAACTCACAGAGTAAGTTCCGAGTTGCTCACTGAGTTAATCATTCCAAAGGCTTGGATTGATAGGAGCCCATGGGATTTTGAAGGGGCCTTCCAGAGCAGTGGACTTCAACTCCCAGAATGCTCTGGTCGTAGCTAAGGATTCTGGGAGTTGAAATCCCCTGTCTAAGGCTACCTTAGATGGGGAAAGCCGATTTGGCAGGGCAGAATATTTAACCGGATTTCTGTGAAGAACTCATAGAAAACCGATTTGCAGAAAAGGATCTTCTGCCCATTAGATCTGCCACAAATGAAGGGTCCACCCCCCCCCCCAATAATTGGATCTGGTTAAGGCAAAGACAGGCAAAAAGCTCAGCAGGAAATATTTTCACAGCCCTGTTAAACCAGGTTTAGTGTTTTAAGTCTGAAGGGAAAAAAAATTCCAGAGACGGAATAAAGAACGCACGACAAATATGGCTTGCATGGCAATACCTTTTAATGTCTTAACTTTAAATATTCTTAACCTTAACTTTCTAATTGATATTTTGTGATGTCTTAAGTCGCCCAGATGGGCTTGACAGTGAGTATGTAGGGTTTTTTTTTTCCTATAGATTTAATTTAATTTAATTTAATTTAATAAATAAACAATAAATACATATTTAAAAACAAGCTTAGGCGTTTAACATCCCTGAATATTTCTATAGTGCAATAGAAGAACAAACATCTCAAGATGCCAAGTGCTTTGCTTCGAGCCAGGCTAATGTAAGGATGTTTCTGGAATGGAGGGAAAGAATTACTAGCGCTTGAGTGGAAATAAATATGGAACAGAAGGAAAAGATGAAAATATTTGGGGAAAGGAGAAGGGAATGGAAGGGAGACGAGAAGGGGAGGGAAGGGAGGGGAGGGGAAAAGGGAAAGAAGAGGAAAGAGAAAAAGGAAGAACAAGAAGGAGGAAGAAGAGGAAAGAGGGGAGGAAGACAGGAGTAGGGGGAGAAGAAAGAAAAAATGAAGAGGAGGAAGAACGAGGAGGAGGAGGAGGAGGAGGAGGAGGAGGAGGAGGAGGAGGAGGAGGAGAGAAGAGAGCAGGGGGAGAAGATGAGAGGGTGGGATAGGATAGGAGGAGGAGAAGGTAATGGAAGAGGAGAGGGGAAGAGAGGGAAGGGAAGAGAAGAGAAAATGGAAGGGAAGGGAGAGGAAGGGGAGAGGAGAGGAGAAGATGGAAGGGAAGAGAGAAGGAAGAGGAAAGAGGAGGAAGAGGACAAGAAGGAGAAGGAAGAGGAGAGGAAGGAAGGAAGAAGAAAGAGGGGAGGAGGAGGAAGAAAGGAGTAGAGGGAAGAAAAGTAAAGTGGAGTAGGAGGAGGAAGGAGAAGGAGAGAACGGGGAGGGGATGGCAGGAGAGGACAGAAGAGAAGACAGGAGAAGAGAAGACAGGAGAAGAGAAGACAGGAGAAGAGGAGGATAAGAGAGGAGAGGAGAGAAGAGGAGAGAAGAGAGCAGAGAAGAGGAGAGGAGAGGACAGAAGAGAAGAAAGGAGAAGAGAAGACAGGAGAAGAGAAGACAGGAGAAGAGGAGGATAAGAGAGGAGAGGAGAGAAGAGGAGAGAAGAGAGCAGAGAAGAGGAGAGGAGAGGACAGAAGAGAAGACAGGAGAAGAGGAGAGGAGAGGAGAGGAGAGGAAGAGAATTAAGAAGTGACTTTCTCCTTTGTAGAACTGGCATGCAACTGAGTTTAAACTCATCTTGGTCATCATGCCATTTTAAGAACGGAGTCTCTTCCTTTCTCTCGGCCTGGCTGAATACCACAAAATTCACTTGTGTTGCTGCTGTCTAAAGCGGTTGCCAAGGGCTACACATGAGTGTTGAACATGAGTCCTGATGAGGAGAGCAGTTGCTTGGACATCTGCCCCCTCTTTCCCGGGGCCTTTGGAGCTCCCGACCTCCATCCAAGTGGCCAATTGGGGGTATATTGAGGACAACCTTTCAAGTCCAGCCATTCCAGCTTTTCCTTCAGGTGCCCACAGCCAAGAAGAGATGGCAAATCCTGCCTGATCCTTTGGGAATGGAAGCCTGGTCTGGAAGATGGTTGAGGGAGATGCTTCTGGGCAGCCCCCATCAGGGGGCTTTGCTCTTTTCTTGGACGTTGCTTTCCATCCTGAGGTTCTGGCTGCTGGCTTCGTTGTATCTCAACCAATGTTGGATCTCTTCCGACAGGGCTGGGGATTCAACCTGCAATTCAAACAGAAGAAGAAGAAGGAGGAGGAGAAGGAGAAGGAGGAGAGGGAGAAGAAGAAGAAGAAGAAGAAGAAGAAGAAGAAGAAGAAGAAGAAGAAGAAGAAGAAGAAGAAGAAGAAGAAGAAGAAGAAGAAGAAGAAGAAGAAGAAGAAGAAGGGGGAGGAGGAGGAGGAGGAGGAGGGAGGAGGAGGAGGAGGAGGAGGAGGAAGAAGAGGAAGAGGAAGAGGAAGAAGAGGAGGAGGAGGAGGAGGAGGAGGAGAGGGAGAAGAAGAAGAAGGAGGAGGAGGAGGAGGAGAGGGAGAAGAAGAAGAAGAAGAAGGAGGAGGAGGAGGAGGAGGAGAGAGAAGAAGAAGAAGAAGAAGAAGAAGAAGAAGAAGAAGAAGAAGAAGAGGAGGAGGAGGAGGAGGAGGGAGGAGGAGGAGGAGGAGGAGTGGGAGAGGGAAAAGGAGATGGAGAGAGGGAAGGAGAAGGGGAGGGAGAAGAAACATCAGCAAATGTAATATAATATGTATTTATATCCCACCTTTATTATTTTAACCAATAATTCAAGGCAGCAAATATACCCTATTTTCCCCACGACAACAACTTCGTGAGGTGAGTTGGGCCGAGAGAAGAGGACTGGGCCAAAGCCACCCATCTGCCTTTCATGGCTAAGGCAGGACTAGAACCTGCCATCTCTTGGAGATTGGCTCACAGCCACTCACCCACCCAGCCTTCATGCTTAAGGGGGGACTAGAACTCGTGGTCTCCTGGAAATTGGCCCAAAGTCACCCAGCTGGTTTTCATGACTTAGGCAAGACTAGAATTCACCATCTGCTGGTGATTGGCCCATAGTTACCTACCCAGCCTTCGTGGTAAAGGTAGGACTGGAACTCACTGTCTCCTGATGATTGGTCCACAGTCACCCAACCAGTTTTCTTATTGCACAGGTAAACTTTATAATAGCCCAGTTCTCCGTTCCTTTCAGCCAGCTTAAAATGCTGGCATTTCAAGTTACGAAAACAAGGTTTGGGCTGTCCCTCCTGGCTCATGTTTAAGGGATTGTCCACTAGGATTCCAACGTCTTTCTCACAATTAGTGCTATTGAGTGAGATACCACCTTTACTGCACCTGCATTTTGGTTTTTTTTTTTTTTTTTTGCTTAAATGTAGAACCTTACTTTTTTCACCATTAGGTTAGATAGCGCCCAATGTTCAAGTCTGTCAAGATTGGGTACAATGGGAACTCAACTGTGCCACATGGCAGGGATACTCTACAACTGGAACCTTCATGTTCTTAGAACTCTGGTTCTTAACTTCAGCAACTTTAAGAAACATGGACTTCAACTCCCAGAATTCTCCAGCCTCTTAGAGGTGTTGAGGTTAAGAAACACTTATCTTAGAGGTTCTATCTGACCCAGATTCACCTCCGATGACCAGGTAGAAAACCATCAGTAAATTCTCTAGACTATGGAGCTGGTGGCCCTCCAAAGGTTGTATCTTCTTCTCATCTCTGGTGACATTTTCTCCCAAGGCTTTATTTTGATTTATAATGCTTGGGTAAGACCACACTTGGAATACGGCATCCAGTTGAGATTCTAGAAAGAGCGCAGAGAAGAGCAACTAAGATGATTGAAGAGCACCATAGAGCACCGCACACCAGAACAACTAGACACAAGGACAGTTTTTTTTCCTGAAAGCCATCACTCTGCTAAACAAATAATTCCCTCAAC
Source organism: Pseudonaja textilis (assembly GCF_049901715.1). Taxonomy (NCBI): domain Eukaryota; kingdom Metazoa; phylum Chordata; class Lepidosauria; order Squamata; family Elapidae; genus Pseudonaja; species Pseudonaja textilis. The sequence continues at coordinate 197,667,093 of NC_141992.1, read as the reverse complement.
ACTGTCCAACTATTTACAAAGTCTGCACTACTATTACTATTCATCTTCTCATCACTCCTTATCACCTATCCTCTTCCACTTGTGACTGTATGACTGTCACTTTGTCGCTTGTATCCTTACGATTTATAAGGACTGTTTCCTAGTATGATTTGATTGCTTATTGTACCCTATGACTATCATTAAGTGTTGTACCGGATGATTCTTGACTCTTGATGAATGTATCTTTTCTTTTATGTACACTGAGAGCATTTGCACCAAGACAAATTCCTTGTGTGTCCAATCACACTTGGTCAATAAAGAATTCTATTTCTATTTCTATTCTATAGGCCTGGAGACAAAAATATGTAAAGGATTGCAGAAATTGGGTATGGCTAGTCTAGAGAAAAGAAGGATGGAGAGGACATGAGAGCAGTCGTTCAGTATTTGAGGGGCTGCCCCCCAAAAGAAGGGGGTCAAGCTATTCTCCAAAGCACAAGAAAGTCAGACAAGAAACAATAAATGGAAACTAATCAAGGAGAGAAGCAACGTGGAATTAAGGAGAAACTTCCTGAAAGTGAAGACAATAAACTAGTGGAAAACCAGAAGTTGTGGGTGCTCCATCACTGGAGGTTCTTAAGAAGAGACAGGACAGACACTTGTCTGAAATAATATAGGGTCTCCTGTTGGAGCAGGGGGCTGGACTAGAAGACCTCCAAGGCCCCTTCCAGCTCTGTTAACCTGATAGCAATATTCTAGTGTTTGAGAGGCTACCAAAAGAGGAGGGGGGGCAATTTATTTTTCGTAAAATGTGGCAAAATCCACTTCAACGTCTTGCTTAACAACACGAATTTGGGCTCACTTGTGGTCGTTAAGTCACGGACTACCCGTAACGGGGGAGTGGGGAGGCCATCTTCAGTGACGCCGTTGGAGGATGTCACTTTGATCTTTTTAACATCCCTACCGGTTGAAGCGAGTGAACTGTGAGCTTTTAAGAAGAAAATCCAGTTTGAAATCGAGAAGGACCAGAGGGGACGTGATTGCAGTCTTTCAATATTTTGAGAGGCTGTCACAAAGAAGAGGGAGGTCAAATTATTCCCCAAAGCCCCTGAAGGCAAGACAAGAAGCAACGGGTGGAAAGTATTCGAGGAGGAAAGCAACCTGGAACTAAGGAAGAAACTTCCTAACGGTGAGGACAATTAGAGGTAGTTCCCGACTTACGACAACAATTGAGTCCAACATTTCTGCTGCTAAGCGAGACAGCTGTTGTAGTTTTGACCCGTTTTATGACCTTTCTTGCTACGGTTGCTAAGTGAATCTGGCTTCCCCATCGACTTGGCTCGACAGGAGATCGCAAGAGGGGATTAAGCGAGACCGAGACGCTGCAATCCGCAAAAAATACGAGTCAGTTGCCCAGGATGTAAATTTTATCATATGACCCTGGGGATGCTACAACGGTTGTTCAGTGTGAAAAACGGCCGTAAGTCTCTTTTTCTCAGGGCCGTTCGGTCACTAAATGAACTGTTGTAAGTTGAGGACTACGTGTGACCAGTGGAACAGCTCCATCCCTGGTGGTTTTTAAGAAGAGATTCGACAACCATTTGCCCAGAGTGGTGTATAGACACACACATGACACACAAATTCCTTGTGTGTCTAATCACACTTGGCCAATGAAGAATTCATTCATTCATTCATTCATTCATTCATTCATTCATTCATTCATTCCATTCATTCATTTTTTCCTTCCTTCCTTCCTTCCTTCCTTCCTTCCTTCCTTCCTTCCTTCCTTCCTCCCTCCCTCCCTCCCTCCATTCATTCATTCATATAGGGTCTCTTGTTTGAGCAAGTGGGTTGGATTAGACTAGGGGTCTTCAACCTTGGCCACTTTAAGCCTGGCGGACTTCGACTCCCAGAATTCCCCTGCCAGCTTCGCTAGACTTCAACTCTATGGCTGCTTTACTCTCTTGAAATCCCTGCAATTTCTCCACTCTAAGGGACTAGGAGAGCAGGCATGGTTGAATGGGGCAATTTTAGGAGTCGAAGCCCTCTGGGCTTAAAGCAGCCAAGGTTGGAGACCCCTGGACTAAATGACCTCTTCAGGTCCCTTCCATCTCTCTCATGCTCTGCGACCTCTCCGCCTTTGGGACCCAACCTTGGCAACTGTCGATCATCCTCCCCAGCCTTTCGGGCCCTCACCTTCCGCCGGCACACCTGCTCCACTGCCGTGCCCGGCGTGGTGCCCGTCACGTGTTGTCGCACCAACAACACGGCGCAAACGAAGCCGTCCCGGGCGCTGACGAAGCGCTGCTCCAGGAAAAACGCTCGGTGGTCCCAGCCTCGGATGCGTGTCCGGATGGTGAAACGTTCAAAGAGGTGCAGCGAACGCCGGAAGCGGCAGCAGGAGGCGGAGAGCATGGTGTGGCCCCCGAGGGCCCGGATAGCCTGGAAGAGCCCGCAACGGACCATGTACATGCAACGGGCCATGTCAGCCTCACGGGGGTACCGGGCGTTGTTCATGTGCACCAGGAGGTCCAAGTCGGAAGGCAGCACCCAGCTACGGAACTGCTGCTCTTGCAAAGGGTCAGCGAGTCTGGGCAGCAGCCACCTGGCATACAGGTAAATGAAGGGCATCCTCAGCAGGTACCAGCCATCCAGGCAGGTGAAGAAGGTGACGGCCGCCGTCCCACAGATCAGGAGCAGTGTCGACATGCTCGGGGGCTTACCTGGGCCCAGGTGATAGGATGCTCAGACGCACACCAGAGGGGCGGGAGGGAGGACCTTGGCCAGCAAGGTGCTGGCTAAGTCTTCCGGTCTGCTGGTGCAGCTGAGGAACGAACCACTCTGCACCGGGGGGTGGGGGTGGACTTCCAGCTCCTGCTCCCCCTTCCCCCCTTTTATTATTTTAATCCGCACTTTGGTTTCTTCCTGCTTCCAGCAATGTTCAGCCCCTCCCTTCTTGCTTAAGTCAGCTAATTCTGGGCCCAGGGTAGCCTGCACCGCCCCCTGGTGGCACCCCTGATCCCTGCAGCGCGCCCAGCCAAGGCAGGGCATCCGTTGGTTCCTTTTCCTCTTGCACAATAGACTGTATTTATGGAAAGGATCCGCAGTGCTATTTTTGTGAGCTGCTTTGTCTCGGGAAAGACTGCAAAGATTTCCAGAGGATTTGAGGGGGGCCGAATGGGATGATTGAAGGGGTGGCCATGTGATGTACAGATTGTGGAGGTTGAGGTGTTGTGGGGGGTGGCGGTTTGGAATGAAATTGCATTGTTATTTTTTTAATTGAAGAAAGAATAGGCATAGGGCGTGTGCCTTGAGAAGCCTGCATTCGTTTATTTATTTATTTTTGGCTTTGTTTTGATGGCTTTGCTTTTTTTAAATTTTTTTCCATTTTAACTGTTTTTTTTTTTCCCCCAGGGGAGAAAGGAGGGAGGGATGGAAAAGGGAGGAAGGAAGGAAAGGAGGAGGGAGGGAGGAGAAGGAAAAATGGAGGAAGGAAGGAAGGAATGAAAAAGGAGGGAGGGAGGGATGGAAAAGGGAGAAAGGGAGGGAAGGAGGGAAAATGGAGGGAGGGAGGAATGAGAGGGAGGGAGGGAAGGAGGGAGGGAAAGGGAGGGAGGAAGAAAAAATGGAGAAAGGAAGGAAGGAATGAAAAAGGGAGAGAGGGAGGGATGGAAAAGGGAGAAAGGGAGGGAAGGAGGGAAAATGGAGGGAGGAAGGAATGAGAAAGGGAGGGAGGGAAGGAGGGAGGGAAAAGGGAGGGAGGAAGAAAAAATGGAGGAAGGAAGGAATGAAATGGGGAGGAAGGAATGGAGGAAAGAAAAGGGAGAAAGGGAGGGAAGGAGGGGAAATGGAGGGAGGAAGGAATGAGAAAGGGAAGGAGGGAAGGAGGGCGGGGAAAGGGAGGGAGGAAGGAAAAATGGAGGAAGGAAGGAAGGAAGGAAAAAGGGAGGAAGGAATGGAGGAAGGAAAAAGGGTGGGAGGGAATGAAAAATGGAGGAAGGGAGGAAAAAGGGAGGAAGGAGAGAATGACAGAGGAAGGAAAAATGGAGGGAGGGAGGAAAGAAGGAAGGATTTACTTTAGGCGTTGGTGGCTTGCATCTTCCTTCTCTCTGCATCAAGATGTTCACATTTGGAAACGACGCCCACTTAACCCTTCACTGTCGCGCTGACCCATCCCATCGGAAGATTTGAAATTTTTACTATAATGCGGATTTTTTAAAATAAATAAATAAATGAATAAATAAATTCAAAGCGGTAATCCTGGTGTTTTAGCGCCGCCTGCTGTCAATGGCAAATCCATGCTTTTCAAGGAGTGAATTTCTGCCTTCAGGTTTTCGTTGCCTGATCTGGACTGGGGGCAATTCTTTTGACTTCTGGGGGGTCGCCTGGGCCGGTCCCTGCGGTTCTTGGCGAGACGTTAGAAGCGCTCTGCGGCCGTTACGTGGTTCTTAGGGTCGAGAGAGAGGGGCTGGCCCAGCGTTACCCAGGTAGCCTTGAAGGGCTTCGGGTGGGACTGCACCGCCACGGACTGCTGGTTTCTAGCTTGTGTCTTAATAATTGCAATACTAAACTGGTTCTCTTAAGGACTGCACTACTGAATGGTTTCTTCCTTCCTTCCTTCCTTCCTCTCTCTCTCTCACTCTCTCTCTCTCTCTCTTTTTTCTTTCTTTCCATTCTCTCTCTATATTCCCTACCTCTTTCTTTCTCTCCGCCCTCCCCTTTTCTTTCTTTCTTTTCTTTCTCTTTCCTTCCTCTTCTTTCATTCTTTCCTTTCTCTCTCTCTCTTTCCCTTCCTTCTTTCTTTCGTTCTTCCTTCCTCTCTCTCTCTCTCTCTCTCTTTCTTTCTTTCTTTCTTTCTTTCTTTCTTTCTTTCTTTCTTTCTTTCTTTCTTTCTTTCTTTCTTTCCATTCTCTTTCTATATTCCCTTCCTCTTTCTTTCTCTCCCCCCTCCCCCTTTTCTTTCTTTCTTTCTTTCTTTCTTTCCATCCTCTTCTTTCATTCTTTCCTTTCTCTTCTTTCATTCTTTCCTTTCTCTCTCTTTCCCTCCCTCCCTCACGCCCTTCCTTTCTTCTTTCTTTCTTTCCTTCTTTCTTTCCTTTCATTCTCTCTCTATATTTCCTTCCTTTCTTTTTCTCCTCCCTCCCCCTTTTCTTTCATTCTTTCCTTTCTCTCTCTCTCTTCCCCTCCCTTCCTTCCTTCCTCCCTCTCTCTCTCTCTCTTTCTTTCTTTCTCTCTCTCCTCTCTCTCTTTCTTTGTCCTTCCTTCCTTACTCTTTCTTTTCTTTCTCTCTTTCCTTTCTTCCTTTCTATCTCTCCTTCCTTCCTTTTTCTTTTTCTTTCTATCTGTCCTTCCTCTTTCTTTTCTTTCTCTCTCTTTTCTTTCTTTCTTTTTCTCTCCTTCCTTTTCTTTTCTTTCTCTGTCTTTCCTTCCTCTTTCTTTCTGTCATTCTTTCCTCTTTCTTTCTTTCTCCTTCCTTCCTTCCTTCCTTCCTTCCTTCCTTCCTTCCTTCCTTCCTTCTCTTTTCATTCTCTCTCTATATTTCCTTCGTCTTTCTTTCTCTCCTCCCTCCCCTTTTCTTTCATTCTTTCCTTTCTCTCTTTCTCTTTTCTTTCTTTCTTTCTTTCTTTCTTTCTTTCTTTCTTTCTTTCTTTCTTTCTCTCTCTCTCTCTCTCTCTCTCTCTCTCTCTCTTTCTCTTCTTTCTGTCCTTCCTTCCTTACTCTTTCTTTTCTTTCTCTCTTTCCTTCCTTTCTATCTCTCCTTCCTCGCTTTTTTCTTTTTCTTTCTATCTGTCCTTCCTCTTTCTTTTCTTTCTCTCTCTTTTCTTTCTTTCTTTTTCTCCTTCCTTTTTCTTTTCTCTCTCTCTTTTCCTTCCTCTTTCTTTCTGTCATTCTTTCCTCTTTCTTTTCTTTCTCCTTCCTTCCTTCCTTCCTTCCTTCCTTCCTTCCTTCCTTCCTTCCTTCCTTCCTTCCTTTCTTTTCATTCTCTCTCTATATTTCCTTCCTCTTTCTTTCTCTCCTCCCTCCCCTTTTCTTTCATTCTTTCCTTTCTCTCTTTCTCTTTTCTTTCTTTCTTTCTTTCTTTCTTTCTTTCTTTCTTTCTTTCTTTCTTTCTTTCTTTCTCTCTCTCTCTCTCTCTCTCTCTTTCTCTTTCTTTCTGTCCTTCCTTCCTTACTCTTTCTTTTCTTTCTCTCTTTCCTTCCTTTCTATCTCTCCTTCCTCGCTTTTTTCTTTTTCTTTCTATCTGTCCTTCCTCTTTCTTTTCTTTCTCTCTCTTTTCTTTCTTTCTTTTTCTCTCCTTCCTTTTTCTTTTCTCTGTCTTTCCTTCCTCTTTCTTTCTGTCATTCTTTCCTCTTTCTTTTCTTTCTCTTTCCTTCCTTCCTTCCTTCCTTCCTTCCTTCCTTCCTTCCTTCCTTCCTTCCTTCCTTCCTTCCTCTTTGTTTTCTTTTCTTTCCTTTCCTTTCCTTTCCTTTCCTTTCCTTTCCTTTCCTTTCCTTTCCTTTCCTTTCCTTTCCTTTCCTTTCCTTTCCTTTTCCTTCCTTCCTTCCTCTCTCCCTCCCTCCTTCCTTTCCTTTCCTTTCCTTTCCTTTCCTTTCCTTTCCTTTCCTTTCCTTTCCTTTCCTTTCCTTTCCTTTCTCCCCTTCCCTCCGCCTCTTATCTCATCAAAACTCTACCAAGGAATTTAGGTCAAGAAGGTTGCTGCTTCATTTAACTTTGGACCACCTGCCACTCCATCCTCAAGTAATTCTTCCTGGTCAAGCTTTCCTGGTTAACTATTTACTTCCTTCGTTCATGTTTATCTTCATACCTATACTTGTTATCTTGCACATGTTTGACAAACAAGTAAAATAAAATAAATAAAATAAACAAAACTATCCCAGCTGCTATGTGTACAGATAGTCCTCGACTGAACAACAGTTTATTTAGTGCCCATTCAAAATTACAGCGGCACTGAAAAAAAACCTCACGATTGTTTTTCACAGTTACGACCATTGTGGCGTGTTCTGATCACATGATCAAAATTCAGAAGCTTAGCAGCTGCTTCATATTTACGACCATTTCTGTGTTCCCAAGGTTACGTGATCCCCTTTTGCGACGGTCTGATGAGCAAAGTCAAAGAGCGAGATTCACTTAAGAACCACGATTGTTCATTAACAACTGCAGCGACTCACTTAACGACCGTGGCAAGAAAAGTCATAAAGCAGGGCCAAACTCACTTAACGAACGTTTCACTTAGCAACAGAATTGTTGGCTCAAATGTTGGTCGTACGTCAAGGACTACCTTGATTTATTTTCTGGATGTTTTTCTTGCTTGAATGGTTTTTTTTTTTTAAAAAAATGTTTTAACTGTATTATAGTTTTAGAATTGTAATATTTTCTGGATGTTTTTCTTGCTTTAATGGTTTTTTTAAAAAAAATATGTTTTAACTGTATTATAGTTTTAGAATTGTAATATTTTCTGGATGTTTTTCTTGCTTTAATGGTTTTTTTTTTTTTAAAAAAATGTTTTAACTGTATTATAGTTTTAGAATTGTAAGTTCCCCAGAGTCACTTGGCTATAGAAATCGAACAAAGAAACAAACAAGGTTCATTTAAAAACGAACAGCACAAGGGAGAAATAACCGATTCTTGGTTTTATCTGCATTCTTTGTCAGGCCGCCGTCAAAAAAAATAACCTTATGTGTTTTACGTTACAAAATCTTGCATGAATTCATCGGAGAGGGTGGCCCTGAGATGGACGGAGGCTGTTCCACACCCTGGAGGAATATTGGAAGCCGCCTCTCCCTGGAAGCCCCAGAAAGACGATCTTTATGTTTGAGAAGGGCAAATATTCCTCTTTCCTTTACCACAGGAAGCTTTGAAAATAACTTGAGGAGATCCTGTGTCCAAGTGAACAATATCTGGATCTGGTATGGAACAAATATTTGATAGGTATATTTGGAAATATACTGCTCCAGGATTAGATAGACAATGCCCAATGCCATGTAGTAGGAGCAGTAGTACTAGTACTACTACTACCAGTAGTAGGAGTACTACTAGTAGTAGTAGGAGTACTACTACTACTACTACTACTACTAGGAGGTCTGTGGGGCCCTTGGTGCTCTCTAACCTTGGTTGTTTTCTTGCTAACATTTCATTACCCAACTAGGTAACATTATCAGTGCTAGATGGGGATGAGGTCTGTGGAGAGAAGGAGAAGGAGGAGGAGGAGGAGGAGGCAGGAAAAAAGAGGGAGCAAGGAGGAGGAGGACTGTGGGGTCCTTGATGCTTTCTGAGCTTGGTTGTTTTCTTGCTGACATTTCGTTACCCAACTAAGTAACGACATCAGTGCTAGAAGGGGGTGGGGTTATGTGGGAAGGAGGAGGAAGAGGGAAGAGGCAGGAAAAAAGAGGGAGGGATGAAGAAAGAGAAGGAAAGAGAAGGAAGCAAGAAAAGGAAAGTGAGGAAAGGCAGGCAGGCAGGCAGGCAGGCAGGCAGGAAGGAAGGAAGGAAGGAAGGAAGGAAGGAAAAGAGTAGAGAAGGAGAAGGAGGAAATGAAGGAGGAGTAGATAGATAAGGAGGAGGAGGAGACATACAAAAAGGAGGAGGAAGAGTAAGACAAAAAGGAGAAGGAGGAGAAGGAGAGTATGTGCATTTCAACTATTGAATAGGAGCAAACTACATATGATACTACTAATGATACGGTCTTTTTCTTCATTCTTTTCCGTTCTTCTGCTCCCGAAGACACTTCTACTCTCATCTCTATATCTTAAGAACCCCCCCCAGAAGGAGAATCCAAGGTCCACGTTTGGGGGTCTGGGGAGACCTCACAGCAGATCACAACAGATCCAGCGTCACCCTGGAGGGTTATCCTTGAAGCCCGAGCAGAGACAAGGCGAGGACGATGGCGAAGCTCAGGGCACTGAACTCCGCTGTGGCCGCCTGGCCAGCTCCCACGTTGCACAAATCCGTGTAACAACAATAGTTGGGGTGATTTTCACCAATGGTGTCCGGCTCCGAGGGCACACACTTCTTGGAGCAGGATTTGCTGACCGTGATGTTTCCAAAAAACGGGAAACCTGCGGGAGATCAGGAGTAAGAAGGGTAAGAGACGGGAGGGAAAAAGAAAAATAATAATCCAAGAATGGGTGTTTTTTTTTGCTAACTGGGATGTTCGGAAGAGCCCAGCCTATCATTGAGACAAACCGAGATTCTTCCTCTTAGAGTTAGTTGCACAGGCTGTAGGAAGAAAAACCCAGAGTTGTGGATTGGATATGGATCCGGATCACTCCCCAAGCTCAGAGGGTCACACATCCTATCCAATCAGGAACATTTTGGGGGGAACCCTCACTGTCCTTTGAGAATTTGATCGATCTCTCCCTCTCTTTTCTCCCGCTCTCTCACACATATTTTTTTTCCATAAATCAATACATTTATTCTATCTACCTATCTATAAATCTATCTATCTCTATCATCTTTACCTATCATTTTTCCTTCTTTCCTTCTTCTTTCTTTCCTTTAAACATCTCTATCATCTTTCTATCTGTTTGTCTGTCTGCCTTATCTATCTATCTATCTATCTATCTATCTATCTATCTATCTATCTATCTATCTATCTATCTATCTATCTATCTCTATCTATCTATCTATCTATCTCTTCTGTTAGTGTCTGTCTGTCTTCCTGTCTGTCCTTCTATCTATCTATCTATCTATCTATCTATCTACCTATCTATCCTATCCTATCTATCTCCTGTTAGTGTCTGTCTGTCTGTCTGTCTGTCTGTCTGTCTGTCTGTCTATCTATCTATCTATCTATCTATCTATCTATCTATCTATCTATCTATCTATCTATCTATCTATCTTACACTTATTTATATAGCTTTTGTTCTTTTAAATATATCTATCATTTATTTATCTGTGTCTATTATCTTTACTTATTTATCTATCAATCTTTACATCTTTTCTTTCTTTCCTTCCTTCCTTCCTTCCTTCCTTCCTTCCTTCCTTCCTTCCTTCCTTCCTTCCTTTCTTTCTTTCTCTTTCTTTCTTTCTTTCTTTCTTTCTTTCTTTCTTTCTTTCTTTCTTTCTTTCTTTCTTTATCTTTTTCTGTCTTTCATCTGTATCTATCATTGTCTATCTAATATTATCAAATCAATAAATTTATTATCTGTCATCCACTTATTTATCTACAGTCTTTCCATCTTAAACTTCCTCCTTCCCTCCCTCCCGCCCTCACCCCCTCCCTTCCTCAATCTTTGTAACTAGCATAATTCAGTATCTATCTTCACATTAATGCATTACTCTTTCCACAATATATCAATAAGTTTGCCATTATCTATATATCACCTTCCCCTATTAATCTGCCAATCTTACTATCATAAATGAATCAATCAATCAATCTACTGCTATCTATTTTTCTATCCTAATATTTCACTCAGCTTGCTTAATGGACTTATAAATGCATGGCTGGCTCTGTTGTATCTCTACAGGGAGAGCTACTAAAAGGGAGATTCCTGGCCTGGATCAGGCTTCCATTCCCATGTTCGTTCAGTTTGCACAACAAACTACAATCCACCTCTTTCCTCCCCACCGCTTCCGTGTCGCTCACTAATTAACTGTGGTGATTCTCTTAACAACGGCGGCAAGGAAGGTCCTAACATGAGGCAGACTTCAATAACGGTCTCACTTAACAACAGAAATTCCCTCCCCTTCCCTTCCCTTCATTTCTATTCTATTCTATTACTCTATTCTATTCTATTCTATTCTATTCTATTCTATTCTATTCTGTTCTATTCTATTACTCTACTCTGCTCTATTCTATTTTCTCTTCTCTTCTCTTCTCTTCTCTTCTCTTCTCTTCTCTTCTCTTCTCTTCTCTTCTCCAAGGATCTCCAAACTTGGCAATTTTAAGACTTGTGGACTTCATCTCCCAGAATTCCTCAGCCAGCCATGCTGCCTGGGGAATTCTGGGAATTGAAGTCCACAAGTCTCAAAGTTGCCAAGTTTGGAGACCTGTGCTATATTATATTTCTATTCTATTCTATACTGCATTTCTATTCTATTCTATATTGTATTTCTGTTTTATTCTATTCCTGTTGTATTATTCTATTCTATGCATGTTGTATTATCCTATCCTATCCTATCCTATCCTATCCTATCCTATCCTATTGACCCTATTCTTTGTGGCTGCACCCCGAATACTGAAACATTGCTGTTCTGTCATCTGTGGTCCTTTTTTCACTCGACTGGACATTACCCAATTACTGCATCCATTCCCCTTAAGTATTAGCCTCCAGTCCTCTGATCATCTTGGTTGCTCTTCTCTGCACTCTTTCCAGAGTCTCAACATCTTTCTTACATCATGGCGACAAAAACCGGATGCAGGATACCCAGTGTGGCCTTACCAAGGCCTTATAAAGTGGTATTAATACTTCACGTGATCTTGATTCTACCCCTCTCATTAATGCAACCTAGGATTGCATCGGCTTTTTCGGCTGCCGCCGCACACAGCTAGCTCATCTTAGAATCCATATTATAGGTGTGCACACAGCATGGATTCTAAGGAGCCTTGCCGCTAAAATGAGCAGAAAATGGCCAGAAACCAGAGGTTGTATATTCAGCAGGTTCTGACCAACTTCCAGAGAACCGATAACAGAAATTTTGAGTAGTTTGGAGAATCGGCAAATACTGCCTCTGACTGGCCCCGCCCCCATCTATTCTCTGCCTCCTGTTGAGTCCCAGCTGATTGGCTGGGTCTTCTTTGGTTGCCCTGCACAGGAGAACGGAGCTGGAAAGCAGGTTAGTGGGAATGGGATTTTGCAGTAGCCTTCCCCCAGGAGTGGGGAGGGAATGGAGATCTTGCAGTATCCTTCCCCTGCCATGCCCACCAAGCCACACCACGCCCACAAGCCACGCCCACAAAACTGGTAGTAAAAAAAATGTGTGCATCCCACCATTGCCAGAAACCCATCAGCCACAGAAGCAGTGAACATAACTCTTGGCTGGCAGCGAGCTTCATCTCAAACAAAGGTAAACCCCAGAGTGAAATTAGAGAAGCTCAACGGACAGGTGAGCTGGGTCTCTCACCTGAATCCACCGAGTGGACCGTCGTCTTGCAAGCGGAGGTGTTGGCTGGGCAGTGGGTGACAGCGACGCAGTAGCTAACATCCATGGGCTCGCTGCAGGTATAACACCGCAAAGAGAGAACTGCAAGGCCAGAGAAGAACGTCAGAATCTGCAGGGTGGAGGAGCGGGGGAGTTGGGTGTGTCTCCATTTCTATCAGGACTGAGATTTACATCTCGACAATCTGGCAAAGTTTTCCAAAAGAGTTTAAGCACTTTTTTTTAAAAAAAATGAACTTTTGTAAAGTTTTTTTTTTTTTTTACTTTTGTAAAGGAAAGTTTTAACCAGGTTTTTGCTTTTGTAGAATAATATATGCAGGGAATAGAATAGAATAGAATGAAATGGAGAATGGAATAAGGGAAGGGAGAATAGAATGGAGTGGAGTGGGGCGTGGAGAGTAGAGTGGAGTAGAGTAGAGTAGAGAACAATACAGGACAATACAATACAGTGGAGTAGAGTAGAGTAGAATAGAATAGAATAGAATAGAATAGAATAGAATAGAATAGAATAGAATAGAATAGAGGAAGGCAGAATGGAATGGAATGGAATGGAATGGAATGGAATAGAATAGAATAGAATAGAATAGAATAGAATAGAGGAAGGGAGAATGGAATGGAATGGGAATGGAATGGAATAGAATAGAATAGAATAGAATAGAATAGAATAGAATAGAATAGAATAGAATAGAATAGAATAGAATAGAGGGAAGGAGAATGGAATGGAATGGGAATGGAATGGAATAGAATAGAATAGAATAGAATAGAATAGAGGGAAGGGAGAATGGAATGGAATGGGAATGGAATGGAATAGAATAGAATAGAATAGAATAGAATAGAGGGGAAGGGAGAATGGAATGGAATGGGAATGGAATGGAATAGAATAGAATAGAATAGAATAGAATAGAGGGAAGGGAGAATGGAATGGAATGGAATAGAATAGAATAGAATAGAATAGAATAGAATAGAATAGAGGGAAGGGAGAATGGAATGGAATGGGAATAGAATAGAATAGAATAGAATAGAATAGAATAGAATAGAGGGAAGGGAGAATGGAATGGAGTTGGAGTGGAGTGGGGAGTGGAGTGGGGAGAGGGAGGGGAGGAGAGGGAGGAGAGTGGGGAGAATAGAATAGAATAGAATAGAATAGAATAGAATAGAATATATGGAGTGGAATGGAATGGAATAAAAATGAAGGGAGAAGAGAATAATAGAAACAGAAGAGAAGAGAAATAATAGAAGAATAGAAAGAGAAGAAAAGAGAAATAATAGAAGAGAAAGAAGAGTAGAAATAGTTGAGAAATAAGAGAATAAGAAAGAGAAAAGAGAAATAATAGAAGAGAAGAATAGACATAGAAGGGAGATAGCTGAGAAGAGAAATAATAGAAGAGAAGAAGAGAAACAGAAGAGAAGAAAAATAATAAAGGAGAATAGCAGTATCGAAATGGAAGAGAAGAGAAAGAAGAGGAGAGAATAGAGAAGAGCTGGAAGGTTGAATAAAGGTCCCTTATTCAGGAGGACACGTGAATCCCTCCCATAGTCACGTGATTTACAACCAGACGCTTGGCACAACTGACTCACGTTTATGACAGTTGCAGTGCCTCGAGGTTGCGTGGTTCTCCTTTTGCGGCCTTCCGACAAAGAAAGCCAGAGTGGAAGCCAGGTTCGCTGAATGACCCGTGTCCCTAATTTAACAACTATGGTGACTCGCTTAACAGTGGGGACCAGAAAGGTCATAAAACAGGGCAAAACTCACTTAACCAATGTCTCACTTAGCCACATAAATTTTGGGCTCGATTATGGTTGTAAGTCAAGGACTACCTGTATATATTCTTCCATAAAAGTAGAAAGCCGAGGTTTGATGTTATCGCCTTATTCTACTGCAGCACCAAAAGGAATCGGAAGTTGAAGATTTCTATCCTCTTCCTTCCTCTCTGTCCTACACTTCCCTTCCCTTATTCTTTCATGATTTTCTTTTGAATTTTCTATCATATTTTGATCAACTAATACAATTTCAAAACCAGGAGGAAAAACATAAAGAACATCTTCCTATATTGCGGATAGACACAGATAAAACTCAAGGATCCAGGAATCTGTTCGTAGAGCAGCTAAGTTTGCCACTTAACCTGGGAGTAAGTACGTGGAATCCTTTTAAATCAACATGCAACAGGTTTTTCTACAAATCACCCTGGTTGAGTTCGCTCCATAATCATAACTTTAGGGTGAACCACTTTTTCCCATTATCGGTAAAAAGAGGTCACACTTTCCTCCCACCATGTATTTATTTGTATTGTATATCTTAATGGGCATTGTTTACAACCCTACATATTGCTCTTCAACGAATTTGATCCCAGAGACCAGTTCAATCAATCAATCAATCCATCAACCTGAAATGAGCTGGAAGGGACTTTGGAGGTCTTCTAGTCCAACCCCTGGCTCAAGAAGATGAACTTAGACCATTTCAGACAAGCGGCTGTCCAGTCTCTTCTTATTTAATTCTTGAATAACTGGATAGCTGGGTTGGAAGGGACCTTGGAGGTCTTCTTGTCCAACCCCCTGCTCAAGAAGACGAACTTAGACCATTTCAGACAAGGGGATGTCCAGTCTCTTCTTAAAAACCTCCAGTGATGGAGCACCCACAACTTCTGGTGGCAAGCTCTTCCACTGATGAGCTGTCAGGAAGTTTCTCCTTAGTTCTAAGTTGCTTCTCTCTTTGGTTAGTTTTCAACCATTGCTTCTTGTTCTGCCTTCTGGTGCTTTGGAGAATAGCTTGACCCCCTTCTTTTGGGGGGCAGCCCCTCAAATACTGGAAGACTGCTATCATATCTCCCTTAGTCCTTCTTTTCTCTAGACTAGCCAAACCCAAATCCTGCCACTATTCTTCATATGTTTTAGTCTCCGGGCCCTTAATCAGTTTAGTTGCTTACTTATAAATCTCTTAGTTCTTCACTCACAAATATCTGACCCCTTTTCCTTGCAAATGTTTGCAGCAAAATAACTAAATTGTCATATCTGCATTTGTATATGTTGGTATTATTAACCAATTGGGAATCAGTTTACTTCACCAATCTTCTTCACGTTAGCTGCAAAGTTCTAAGCGATGTCCTTAAGCACTTTTGCAAGGTTTTAAAATAAACTTGTATCTACTTATTATTCAGCTGTGTATCCTCCTCCTTCTCCTCCACCACCACTGTTGTTGATGTTGTTGTTGTTGTTGTTGTTCTTCTTCTTCTTCTTCTTCTTCTTCTTCTTCTTCTTCTTCTTCTTCTTCTTCTTCTTCTTCTTCTTCTTCTTCTTCTTCTTCTTCTTCTTCTTCTTCTTCTTCTTCTTCTTCTTCTTCTTCTTCCCCCTTCTTCCCCTTCCCCTTCCATTTCCCCTTTCTTCCTTCTTCCTTCTCCTCTCTATCAGCATCAACTAGTTCCTACCATGCAAAGGCTACTTCTGAGGGACCACAATATATTTTTGTCACCCTATGAAGAAACCAGACCACCCTTGTCCAAGATCCAGTGCCACTTCTTTTTTACATTTCCCAAATATTTCTCCAAAAAAAAAAAAAATGATCTTACCAAGGTCTACAGATGCTGCAAAAATCAGCCAGGTAGCCAGAGATACTTTCATCATGGCACAGAAAACTGCCGCACACCCACAGACCTTCCGTGGTCTGAGCTCAGCAATGCAGTCAAAGAGAACAGGTTTGGTCAGTTAGCAAAAAGGTGATCTCCCTTGGATGCAGCTCCACCTCCTGTCTTCTCCTCCCCCTTCTCTCTTCTCCAAGGTAAGTGCTCAAGAGGAATAGAGGAGAAGAAAAGAGTCAACCAAGCTTGGACCAGAATGGATACAAACTTCAACCTTCAGGGTTGGTGAGAAGGTCCTTGATTGAGAACCCTTTGGATAGACCCATGAATTAGAATAGAATAGAATAGAATAGAATAGAATAGAATAGAACAACAGAGTTGGAAGGGACCTCTGTCTTCTAGTCCAACCCCCTGCCTAGGCAGGAAACCCTACACCACTTCAGACAAATGGTTATCCAATTTCTTCTTAAAACCTTCCAGTGTTGGAGCATTCACAACTTCTGGAGGCACTGATTAATTGTTCTCACTGTCAGGAAATTTAGTTGCTTCTCTCCTTGATTAGTTTCCACCCATTGCTTCTTGTCCTGCCCTCAGGTGCTTTGGAGAATAGCCTGACTCCCTCTTCTTTGTGGCAGCCCCTCAAATATTGGAAGACTGCTATCATGTCACCCCTAGTTCTTCTTTTCATCAAACTAGATGTACCCAGTTTCTGCAATCATTCTTCATGTTTTAGCCTCCAGTCCCCTAATCCTGTTCATTGCTCTTCTCTGCACTCTTTCCAGAGTCTCAACATATTTTTTTTACATTATGGGATATATGTAGTGGGGTCTTTTTAAGGAGAAGTGGGCAAAAATGCACCCAACCGGATTGAAAAATCAATTGAGTTTGATCTTCTTGTTCTTTGAATGTCTTCAAGGAGATCTTTTCACATTTGGATTCCAGCCCTGAGCAGAAATGGACTCTATGGCTCCAATCACACCTTCTCAACCCGAATTAATATGAAAACCAAATCATAAAGATACCGATTGTTAGCATTTGGACTGAATCTTTCAATCTGTACAGATCGGGATCATTACAATGCAGAGGCATGTGCGTGGAAGATCTCAGAATTGGATCATTTTTCCCATTAACGATCAATGATTCAGTGAATGAACAGCGATCAATTTCCCAATGAATCCATACAGACCCATCGTCTACCCGCTTTTAAACAGGCAAGCTTCTCCAGCAATCTGCCAAAATTATTGAGCTCAACACTTCTCTCCTACAGTGGGCAAACCAACATAGCATAGTTATATATCGACTTCGATGAATTTTATACCATCCCTTGAAATTCAGGACCTCGTGGAATAAATTAGAATGGAATAGAATAACAACAGTTGGAAGGGACCTTGGAGGTCTTCTAGTCCAACCCCATGCTCAAGCAGGACACCTTATACCATTCCAGGCAGATAGCTGTCTAGTCTCCTCTTAAAAGCCTCCAGCGATGGAGCAGTCACAACTTCTGGAGGCCGGTAGTTCCACTGGTTGATTGTCCTCATTGTTGGGGAAGTTCTAGATTGTTTTTCTCCTTGATCCATTTCCATCCATTGCTTCTTAGACTAAATTTAATAAATTCCATTCTTTTACATGTAATAAATGCATGTAACTTTAATTCTTAACTTTAATTAGATTGAATTGATTAATGAAATTGAATTCTTAAATTAAAATTCGATAGAGGAAATTTCCTCCTCCTCTTCTTCTTTTTTTAAATCAAACATTTTAATCAAGTGACAGAGTGTTTATAAAATACAAAATACAAAAGTGAATAGAAGAACAACGGAGGGGGGGAGAGGAAAGGGGAAAAGTGGGGAAAGATACGGGAGGAAAAAAGAAAGATAAGCATTGATTTCCAACTCTCTCTGTTACGGTAAAATAAGGCATTAACATCAAATCAAAGCTTTTTGCTTTTCTATAATAGCATGAACAAGTGATTTCCATAAAGATCCATCGGTCTAATCTGTAAAACCCCAAATCAACGTGGAAACCGTTTTTGAACTTCATGCTCAACGTTGATTCCTCCCCTATCTTTCCTTCTTTTCCACGTTGAGCATGAAGTTCAGAAACGGTTTCCACGTGGAAACAAAAGCACTTCTGTTCGTTTCTTTAATCAAAGTAGCCAGTTTTGCCGCTTCCACCAATTAATCGTTAATTTAATTTAATTCTTAAATTAAAATTTGATAGAGGAAATTTCCTCCTCCTTCTCTTCCTCTTCCTTCTTCTCCCCATTTCTTTTTTCCTGCAAGTGTCATGGAGAGGGTTGGATCCAGGGGTGGGCTTCACAAATTTTTAGCAATGGGTTCTCCGCCCGGTTGCTGGATGGGTGTGGCCATGGTGGGCGTGGCCTAGTCAGCCTCCTGAACCATGGAGGGCGGGGCATTTTTGCCCTCCCCGGGCTCCAGAGGCTTTCTTCGAGTCTCAGGGAGGGCAAAAACGGCCTCCCTAGGCTCTGGTGGGCTCTCTGGAAGCCAGAAACGGGCCTATTTCCAGCCTTCCCAAACTTCTTGGAGGCCTGTTTTTCGCCCTCCCCAAGCCTTCGCGCTGCACTTACCTGCATCCAAAATGGGTCACGCGGAGACTCCTGGGAAGGGCAGGGTGGGGTGGGCGGGCGAGCCAGGAGTGGGATTTCGGGGGTTCTCCAAACTGCATGGAATCTTAGCTAGGGGCTCTCCCGAGCAGCCCCACCCCCGGTTGGATCTCAAGTCCCCTTCCTTGGCCTCAGATTCAGCAATCTTTCCTTCTCACTTTTTCTCAACCCCATCAACCTGGAGTCCATTCATGAGGGCATCTTCCCCGGGAGCTATTTTCTCCCGTCTTCAAAGCAAAACCCCAAATCAGCCGGAGAATTCAAATCAGGACTTTCCTGTCTTCTCAGGAATTTTCTCAGAGAGGTGCCTCCTTGAAAAGTATCTCTCTTGATTGCTCTTTGTGTCATCAATACCACCACGTACCTCCATGTCCAGGAAAGCCAGCGCAGATAAGATCTTCCAGGTTTAACGTGAGCAATTGAATGATTTGCCTCCAGAAGTTGTGGATGCTCCATCACTGGAGGTTTTTTAAAGAGAGACTGGACAACCATCTGTCTGAAATGGTATAGGGTCTCCTGCCTGAATGAGGGAATTGGAGTAGAAGACCTCCAAGGTCCATTCCAACTATTCTATTCTATTCTATTCTATTCTATTCTATTCTATTCTATTCTGTTCCTGTTCTGTTCTGTTCTGTTCTGTTCTGTTCTGTTCTGTTCTATTCTGTTCTGTTCTTTCATCTCTTTCTCTTCTATTCTTCTCTCTTCTCTCTTCTCTTCTCTTCTCTTCTCTTCTCTTCTCTTCTCTTCTATTCTATTCTCTATTCTATTCCTTATTCTATTCTATTCTATTCTATTCTATTCTATTCTATTCTATTCTATTCTATTCTATTCTATTCATTCTATTCCTTATTCTATTCCTTATTCTATTCTATTCTATTCCATTCCATTCCATTCCACTCCACTCCACTCTACTCTATCCTACTCTACTCTACTCTATTCTACTCTACTCTACTCCACTCCAACCCATTCCAGTCCATTCTACCTTCACTTCATCTGTTCTATTCTATTCTATTCTATTCTATTCTATTCTGTTCTGTTCTGTTCTGTTCTCATCTCATCTCGTCTCGTCTAGTTTCCCCCCAGAAATGGTGTCATTTCTGTGCAGGTTTCCATTTCAAGATGGCAGGAAAGCATGGAACTTGTATGGGGTCCTTGGTACTCTCTGAGCTTGGTTGCTTTCTGGAAGATGTTTCATGACCCAACTAGGTGACATCATCAGTGCTAGAAGGGAGTGGAGTTTGTAGAGAGGAGGAGGTGGAGGAGGAGGACTGTGGGGTTCTTGGAGCTCTCTGAGCTTGGTCATTTTCTTGCAGATGTTTCATGACCCAACTAGGAAACATCATCAGTATTAGAAGGGAGTGTGGACTGTGGAGAGGAAGAGGAGGACTGAGGTGTCTTTGGGCTGTCTGAGCTTGGACCGAACTAATAACATCATCAGTGCTAGAAGGGAGAGGGGGTTGCAGAGAAGAGGAGGAGGAGGAGGAGGATAATCTCTGGTAATCTCTGAGCTTGGTGCTCTTCTTACAGACCTTTCATTACCCAACTAAGTAACACCATCAGTGCTAGAAGGGAGTGGGGTCTGGTCTCTATATAAATGGCTTGCTCTATGAGAGTTAATGACAGTTCCTTGATTAGGCTGTTATTTACTGATTGATTATTCATCGAAATTGGTAATTCCTTGACTCGGGTAATAGAACCAGTTCTTGGCAACTGTAGTCAGAGGGGATTCCACAAATCTGAGGATCTGTTCAGTGGAAGAAATAGACCACCAAATAAGACAAATTGGGGAAATAGGGGAACGAAAGGCAGGAAGGCAGTCGAGTCGGCCAAACCACTTATTTCCTTCTCCTTTTAATACCATCCAATTTCATTTGCTCTTCCCAGAACGAATGTTAACTGGAACCCAATTATCCTTTGAATCTGCTGAATTACATTTTAAAAAAGATCTGTACATTAGAGGCAGTGCTACAGCGAGCCAAAGGCATTCGTTTAGGCACAAAATTGCCTGTAAAAACATGTATACCTCAGGGGAGGGGGGGGTTTGCCCACAGATATTAGTGAGGGCTTTTTGCGTTTTAATTGCCACGCTAATGCAGAAATGGCTGAATTGATGGTGCGGCTGAATAAAATGTGGCTCCAGTTGAAGCTAAAACCATGAGCTGTGTCTGCAGCAGGCTGAGGTTGCAATGGAGGGCACTAGGGCAGGGTAGGGCAAAAAACCGTCTTGAGCTGCCCTGATAGCTTTTAAAGTCACCTTCAGAAAAATGAATCTGCGGCTTGACGCAAATAAGGGCAAGAACTGGAGGCTAAAATATATAAAGAACGGTTGCTGGACTTGGGTATGTCTGGTTTAAAGAAAAGGAGGACTACGGGGTGACATGATAGCAGCCTTCCAATATCTCAGGGGCTGCCACAGAACACTGAGATTGAAGTGAAGATAGGCTTAAGACGCAGAAGGATCTTGAGAGAATTGATCACGGGCTGCTATCTCACACAATGAATTTCAGTGGTGAAAAAAAAAATAAGGCTCTACGTTTAGGCGAGAAAAACCAAATACAGTATAGGCGGTACCTCGCTCAATAGTCCTCGTAGACAATCGCTTAATTAATTATGAGCCAGCCGTGTGCAAGTAGCTGCCAAAAAAGCCAACACAGTTCTAGGCTGCATCAGCAGAGGGATAGAATCAAGATCACGTGAAGTATTAATACCACTTTATAAAGGCCTTGGTGAGGCCACAACCTGGAATCCTGCATCCAGTTCCGATTGCCGTGATGTTAAAAACAATATTGAGATGCTAGAAAGAGGTGCAGAGAAGAGCAACCAAGAGGATTAGGGTGCTGGAGGCCAAAACATATGAAGAATGGTTGCCGGAATTTGGTACGTCCAGGGAAAAGAAGGACCAGGGGTGACATGAGAGCGGTCTTCCAATATTTGAGGGGCTGCCCCAAAGAAGAGGGGATGTCAAGCTATTCTCCAAAACGCCTGAAGGCAGGAGAAGAAGCAAAGGATAGAAACTAACCAAAAAAAAGAGAAGCAATTTGGAATTAAGGAGGAATTTCCTGACGATTTGAATAATTAATCGGTGGGACAACTTGCCTCCAGAAGTTGTAAATGCTCCAACACTGGACGTTTTAAAGAAGGGATTGGACAGCCATTTGTCTGAAATGGTATAGGATTTCCTGCCTGAGCAGGAGGCTGGATTTGAAAACCACCAAAATCCCTTCCAACTCTGTCATTCTATTCTATTCTGTCCTGTCCTGTGCCGTCCCATCCCTTTTAATTCATTTCTGTATTCTATTCTATTCTATTCTATTCTATTCTATTCTATTCTATTCTATTCTATTCTATTCTATTCTATTCTATTCTATTCTATTCTGTTCTGTTCCATTCTGTATTTTATTATTCTGTTCTGTTCTGTTCCATTCCATTCCATTTCACTCCACCCCATTCTGTTCTGTATTTATTATTCTCTGTTCTGTTCTGTTCTGTTCTGTTCTTTTAGGAGTGGAAATCTTCTATAAACCAAGGGATGTGAGTGATTAAGCCTTCTTAATCCTCATGCCCTGTAAGAAGTAAATCAAGATGTTTCACACCACACCTTTTGGGGAACATGCAGCAAAATAAGACTAGGTGTGACATGAGAACAGTGTTCCAGTATCTACAAAGAAAAGGAAGTCCACCTATTCTCCAAAGCATCTGAAGGCAGGATAAGAAACGATGGATGGAAATTAACCAAGGAGAGAAGCAACCTGGAATTAGAGAACTAAAAACAGAAAGTCCCGTTGCCTCTTGAAAAAGCACCTTTGGGATTGTCACCAATTCTCCAAGAACTGCAATTTTTTAAAATAAATTTTTTAAATTTTATTTAAGGTACATACAGTTCATCTTCCATTTAATGGTGTGTTGTCTGGGTACAAATATCTTGTGGAATAACAATTAAAATTTACGTCCATGTTCAAGACTTTGGTTTTAATTCTCTATTCTTATCTTATTAATATACATAATATCTCTATTGCTATAACACTCCTCTTCTTAAGATGTTTAATTCTATAAACGTATTTTCTATATTTCACTAATCTATTGGCTATTTCTAGCTTTTGTATTTTTTCTCTATCCATCAATAAAATAGTTCCCATATCTTATGATATTTAGTTTGCTCCTTCTCTTTAATTGCAAGTGGATATTCATTTCTGCACATTCCAATATTTTTCTAATCATATTTTCATCCATAGGAATCTCTTCGCTTTTCCAATTTTGAGCAAATACAATTCTAGCCACAGTTAATACACGAATAACCAAATATACTTTCTCTTTACTGTAAGTTTCAGGTAAGATACCCAACAGGAATATTTCAGCTTTTAAGTCAATATGTATCATCTTTTCCAACCACGTATGTATGCAATGTTTTGTTGCTTAACCCTCAAATGCAATTCAAGTGACCATGCTCCACAGAGGGCCCATCACAGCTTCCAGATCCATTGAGCTTCTCTATCCAAAATATATATCCACACCTAGAATACTACATCCAGTTTTGGTCACCACAATATAAGTTGGGACTCTAAAAAAAAGTACAGAGAAGAGCAACCAGGATGATTAGGGGACTGGAGACTCAAACATACGATGGATGCCTGCAGGAACTGGGCCTGGCTAGTCTAGGGAAGAGAAGGACCAGAGGAGACAGGATAGCAATCTTCCAATAGTTGAGGGGCTGCCACAGAGAGGAGGAAGGGATCAAGCTATTCTCCAAAGCCCCCGAACACCAGATAAGGATTAATGGATGGAAATGGATCAAGGAAAGGTTCAACCTGGAAATAAGGATAAATTTTCTGACGGTGAGGACAATCAACCCCTGGAACAGAAATTGCCTTCGGAAGTTGTGGGAGCTTCATCACTAGAGACTTTCATGAAGAGACTGGACTGCCATCTGTCAGAATTTAGGCAGGGGGTTGGACTAGATGATCTACAAGGTCCCTTTCAACTCTGTTAATCTGCTAAAAGCCTTAGTAAGACCACACCTAGATTACTGAATGCAGTTTCGGTCACCACAGTATTAAAAAGATGTTGAGTCTCTAGAAAAAGTGCAGAGAAGAGCAACCAGGATGATTAGGGGGCTGGAGGCTCAAACATATGAAGAATGGTTGCAGGAACTGGGCCTGGCTAGTCTAATGAAGAGAAGGACCAGGGGAGACATGATAGCAGTCTTCCAATATTTGAGGGGCTGCCACAGAGAGAAGGAGGGGGTCAAGTTATTTTGCAAAGTGCCTGTAGCCCAGACAAGGAATAATGGATGGAAACTGAACAAGGAGAGATTCAACCTGGAAATAAGGAGGAACTTTCTGACAGTGAGAACAATCAACAACTTGCCCTTGGAAGTTGTGGGAGCACCATCACTTGAGACTTTCAAGAAGAGATTGGACTGCCATTTGTCAGAAGTTGTATAGGGTCTCCTGCTTGGGCAGAGGGTTCGACTAAATGACATACAAGGTCTCTTCCAACTCTGCAACTCTGTATTTCTATATGCTAAAGAATCAGGGATGGAGAGACCACCAGGGTGGACTTCAGAAGAAGCACCTCCAGCTTAAATGAGCAGCAGGGTCATAATTTCTTAAGTTCCTGGAGTGCCGAAACTCCAGTCTTATCTCCGTAGCCTTAGGGAGACGTTGTGCAACTGGTTTAGCGAAACTAAGTTCAGCCCATAGTTTGTGAACAGAATTGTTTCAATGCATCCTCAACTTTGCTGGGTCTTTCACCACTTCTGGAGAAATGAAGCCTCGATTAGACCGAGCTCAACTACGATTGATCTTCATTTGACAAAGATAGACAGAAGGCTAGGGCTGGAAGGGACCTTGGAGGTCCTCTAGTCTAGTCCAACCAGAGCAGCGCTTCTCAACCTTGGCAGCTGAAGATGCATAGACTTTAACTCCAAGGTTTCCCCAGCCTCTCTTTCTCTTTCTCCCTTCTTTCATTTTCTTTCCCTCTCCCTCGCTCTCTCTCTCTTTCACCTCTTTCTCTTCTTTTCTTTCTCCTCTTTCTCTTTCTTTCTTTTTCATTCTTTCTCTCTCCCTTTCCCTTTCTTTCTCTCTTTAATTTTTCTCTTTCTTCTCTTCTCTTTCCTTTTCTCTTTCTTTTTCTCTATCCCTTCCAATTCCATTCCTCTTTCCTTTTCCCTTTCCCTTTTTCTTTCTCTTTCATTCTTTCTCTCTCCCTTTCCCTTTCTTTCTCTCTTTAATTTTTCTCTTTCTTCTCTTCTCTTTCCTTTTCTCTTTCTTTTTCTCTATCCCTTCCCATTCCATTCCTCTTTCCTTTTCCTTTTCCCTTTTTCTTTCCCTTTCTTTCTCTTTCTTTCTTTTTCATTCTTTCTCTCTCTTTTTCCCTTTCTTTCTCTCTTTATTTTTTCTTTCTTCTCTTTTCTCTTTCATTCTTTCTCTCTCCCTTTTCCTTTCTCTCTCACCCTTTCTTTTTCTCTAATTTTTCTCTTTCTTCTCTTCTCTTTCCTTTTCTCTTTCTTTTTCTCTATCCCTTCCCATTCCATTCCTCTTTCCTTTTCCTTTTCCTTTCCCTTTTTCTTTCTCTTCTTTCTTTCTCTTTCTTTCTTTTTCATTCTTTCTCTCTCTTTTTCCCTTTCTTTCTCTCTTTATTTTTTCTCTTTCTTCTCTTTTCTCTTTCATTCTTTCTCTCTCCCTTTTCCTTTCTCTCTCACCCTTTCTCTTTTTCTCTAATTTTTCTCTTTCTTCTCTTCTCTTTCCTTTTTCTTTTTCTCTCTCCCTTTCCATTCCATTTCCCTTTCCTATTCCCCTTTTCTCTTTCTTTCTCTTTCCCTCTGTCTCTCATCCTTCCCTTTCATCTCTCTTTCTCTTTCATTCTTTCTCTCTCCCTTTCCCTTTCTCTCGCTCTAATTTTCCTTTCTACTCTTCTCTTCTCTTTCCTTTTTCTTTTTCTCTCTCCCTTTCCATTCCATTTCGCTTTCCTATTCCCCTTTTCTCTTTCTTTCACTTTCCCTCTGTCTCTCATCCTTTCCCTTCATCTCTTTCTTTCTCTTTCATTCTCTCTCTCTCCCTTTCCCTTTCTCTCACTCTAATTTTCCTTTCTACTCTTCTCTTTCCTTTCCTCTTTCTTTTTCTCTCTCCCTTCCCATTCCATTTCCCTTTCCTTTTTCCTTTTTCTTTCTCACTCACCCTTTCCCTCCCTCCCTCCCTCCCTCCCTCTCTCTCTCTCTGCTTGGCCAATCTTTAAATTCAAGAGTTCCAAACCCCTGTACACAGAACTGGTTTCTTTTCTGTTCTCCCGCAACCCCAACCCTGTAAGATAGGTTAGGCTGAGGGTGCGGGAAACTGCTCCCCCTGAGAATTTCTATATCTGGCCAGGGGCAAAACCTGGCCCTCCCCATTTCCATGGCTGTTGCATCACACACTGGCCTTCCGTGTCCTTGTTACACACTTCCGGGCACCGGTTCTCTCCCTACTCATAATTTTTCCAATTAAAAAAAAAAGTATGTATTCGAAATGGACTGTGATTAAACTATGAATAATATGTACACTTTCTTTTCAGAATTTCACTTTTTAAATGTGTGCCCGTTAGAAATAAGAAAAATCAAAAATAAAATGTAGGCGAAGAGAACAATATAGTAGAGCATTAAGAAGACAGTCGCTCTATAGACATTTGCTATCAGTGTAATCCTGCTATAAAATATATATTTTCTAATACATTTACTCATTGTTAAACATGTACCTGAAATCAATTACATCCTCCTGTATCAAGCAATGCCACCCATATTTTCCTCCAGGATTAGGAGGACAATAGGAGAAGAGATAAACCGTTGCCCTAACTTTCTTTAATCAATTGAAGTTAGATTTTGTTTTTCAAAGCATCTGCTCAAGTTTACCAGACTTTTATAGACTTGCATAGGTGAATATGTTAGAGGCTCATATAATCATTATGTTGTTCTACAAAGATGTGCTGAATGTAACATCAATATGTAATAAGTGTGGTGTCAGGAATAGGTACTTCTTTGTTCTCAGACCATTAGAAACCGAGGTCCTGCTGAAGGAACATTCTTTAAGGCCAAGTAAGATAAGAAAAAGCCATGTTGGCAAAATATGTGATGGGTGGTCGTTGGGAGGTGTTCAAAGAGGTGGTGGTCTCCCTAAGGCGTTTCGGATTAGCTGTGCTCACTGGCTCAGTGTAGGAGGGGCATGGGAGCCTCAGGATAGAAAAACTATAAAATATAGTGTATTGAAATCTTAAGGTGTTGTTCTTGGCTCAAGCTTCATGTTGAAGTCAGCTGAGATCCCTTGCTCTTTGCAAACAGCTTAAGAAATAAATCTCTGTGTTTTCACCGATCCAAGTTTTGTTGTCTGGAGTCGTTTCCAACACGCCAGTGTGTTCACAGAAAAAAAAAGGGGGGACCATAATGGTTATCTTAGAGCTTAAAAGCAGAGTCCCTTAGATTAGATAGTGAAGCTTACTTACTTTGGTCATATCATGTAGAGAAATTGACTAGTGAAAACAATTACGTTTGGAAGAGTAAGGAAATCAGGCCATCAAAGAACGTGGTGGATTGATACCATCAAAGCTGACTCAAAAATAATAATGAAAGATTGGAAAATGTGGACAGACCTACAGAGTAACAGAATAACAGAAGGGTCCTTGGAGGTCCTGTAGTCTAAACTCCTGTTTCCGACAGGAGCTCCTTTACCCATTCCAGACAAATGGCTGTCCTGTCTCTTCTTAAAAGCTTCTAGCCGTGGAGCATTTACAACTTCTGGAGGCAAGTTGTTCCACTGATGAATTGTCCTCACTGTCAAGAAATTTCTCCTTAGTTCTAGGTTGCTTCTCTCCTTGATTAGTCTCCATCTATTGCTTCTTGTCCTGCCTGGACAAGCTGGAGAGACAGTGCGGTGTAGTGGTTGGAGTCTTGGACTCATCTCCGCAAGACTATTTGAACCAAACTTAATTCAGTGGTGGGATTCAAATTTTTTTTACTACCGGTTCTGTGAGCGTGGTTTGGTGGGTGTGGCAGGGGAAAGATACTGCAAAGTATCCATTCCCTCCCCACCCCACTAACCTGCTTTCCAGCTCCGTTCTCCTGTGCAGGGCAACAAAAGAAGACCCAGCCGATCAGCTGGGACTCAGGAGGCAGAGAATAGATGGGGGTGGGGCCAGTCAGAGGTGGGAT
The DNA here is from genome assembly GCF_049901715.1 of Pseudonaja textilis. Lineage (NCBI taxonomy): Eukaryota > Metazoa > Chordata > Lepidosauria > Squamata > Elapidae > Pseudonaja > Pseudonaja textilis. The sequence goes on along the minus strand of NC_141992.1, from coordinate 197,639,648 downwards.
TTGTCGGTTCTCCGAACTACTCAAAATTTCCGCTACTGATTCTCCAGAACTGGTCCAGGACCTGCTGAATACCTCCTCTGACCTAATCCCTATGCTAGGTGGAAATGGAGATATGCTAGATTTGAAGACCAGGCCAGATTTACTTTTGGGGTTGCACTGCCCTTTTGACAGTGCTGTTCTTCTCACAGCCAACCTGGTCAACACTGGGAAGATTCAGACCGACACAGGATACAATTGCACAGTGTTGTGTGAGCCCAGAGGGACAGAGGCAATGTTCTGCTTTGTAGATTTGGAATAAAACACGAGCCAACCAGCAAAACTCTGAGAAAGTTTCTCCTGTGCCGTCACATGCCCCAGTTTTATCACCATTCTGAACTCTGACGGAGTCTCTTGATCCTTTAATCCTCCCTTTTAGAAACCCAGAGCTGATTTATGGGTGGTGCCAGGGAGGGGAGCCATCCAACCTTGCAACTGTCAATCAAAGCCCAGATAGGCAGAATTCAAGCACTCCCAATGCCTGAGGCAGCAAGGGGCCAGATCCAAGCTTCCAGGGAAGAATGTCAGAATGTTCATGAACTGGCAGAGACATGGTTAACAAGGTCAGCCAATGGGAGCTGAATTGGGGATGATCAGCTCCGAAGAAACAAAACGTAATTCTCCTGTTAAAAGTGAAACTAAACCTATCTGCTCTAAGCTCTGACGCTGCTGCTCGTGTTTTGACTGTAACTTTACCACGTTGGAAGAATCTACTATTGCTATTGGAAACTTTACTTAATATGTTATTATGTATATAAAGAAGTTAATGAATCCTGCTGAATCAGTCATCTGTGTATGCTTTTCTGGATTTGACTTTCCATTGCAAAATCTAACAAAGAAGCAAAGAGAAATGTCCGTGGAGATTCTCGGTCATCCAGGTCATGGCTGTCCCAAAGGTGCTTTTTCAAAATGCAACCGGACTTACTTTGTTTTTCTTTGAAGATCTTACTTTTCCTTTGTAGGAAATAAAATCAGGTTTGGTTCCAAGCTGGCGCTGGAAATAAAATGGAGGCTGGAGGCTGGTTGGAAAGAAAGTCCGTTTATTGATGGAACAGAATTGCAGCATGTAGTTCTGGGACAGCTGACAAATTAGCTTGACAAGCGCCACGATCTTTGTACAGTTTCTGAGATGCTGCTGGGGAATGTGCAATGTCTGAAATGCTCCTTAAAGGCTTACAGTGAGCTCTGTGTCTTTTGCTACTCTAAAGGTGTCGGGTTAATCCTATAATGTCTTAAAGGTCATGTCCTATTTTGAGAATTTGGACGGAGAAGGACGTACCTTTTAACTTTAAAGGTGTTTTGTTTGTGAATAGGCTGGCCTGGGATTTCTTAATGGGCACCTGCTGTGGGCTATTCAGAAAAACTGGGGTGGGGTGGGGGTAGCTTTCTGCCTTTAAGAACATGTTTCTCCATTTCTCCTTTGGGGAAATATAATATTCCAGGGCTGGCCTGCTGCGGGTTCATACAGGTTCGGGCAATCCTCTAGCTAAATTTGGTGAACCCACAAATCCCACGCCTGGCTGGTCCTGATACAGATAGATTTGTGATCAGCTACAGAGGCCTTTGGGAAAGCCTTGCCAGCCTTGCTGGCTGCAGAAGAAATGGGCTGGCAAAACAGATGTCGGGGTGTGCGAGGCCTGACTACGACTGTCCACAGGTAAGTAGTAGGGCAGCTCCACACACCCCCCATCCCCAACCTAGTTTAATTTTTACCTGTGTATTCTGGAGTGGGAGGGATCTTAATTAGGGCTTATTTGGGGGGTAGGGCTTATACTGGGTGCACATGTAAAAATCAAGCCAGGACTTACTTTCAGGGTAGGTCGTATTTTTGGGGAAACAGGTTAGGAACTCCAAACAACCAAGTTCCACCAGATTTGCAGAAAAGGCAGGCAATGGGAAGGGTGAGGGAAACTCCAACATTGACTCGAAAGGGATCTCACTGGAGGAAAAGCAAGGAAACTGGAGTGGAGACCACTTAGCAGGCAGAGCTAAAAGAGAAATCAATGTTTTGTGGATATGCTGCAGAATTTAGAAGCTGCTGGCCTTCTGGAACAGTGTTTCCCAACCTTGACAGCTTGAAGTTGTGTAAAGTTCAGCTCCTACAATTCCTGAGCTGGCCAGCATCTTAAATCTGCAAGGTTGAAAAACATTGCCCTAACCATATTATCACCAAAATTTGGTTTACAATTCCCTTCTGCATGCAAAGTAGCTCCAAATATGTAGGATCTCTCTCCCTCTCTATTGTCTGTCTGTCTATCACTTATCTATCTATCAAGCCATCCACCCTCCACCCGTCTATCTATCTATCTATCTATCTATCTATCTATCTATCTATCTATCTATCTATCTATCATCTATCTCCATCTAATCTATCTTGCCCAAACAAGTAGATGTAGAGAGAGTATTTTCCCTCGTGCCATCACTTTGCTAAACATCAAATTCTCACAGTGCTGTCTTACGTCTCCGGATATTTACACATGTAGTAGGGCTGTAGTTACTATTCTTCTTTTTATCTTTACTCTCTCCTCTTATTAGCATTGTTATTATCTTGATGATTAATTATTATTTTATTGCTTTACATGTATACCGAGAGCTTATTTTGCTGGAGGCAAATTCCTTGTGTATCTAATCACACCTGGCCAAATAAAGCATTCTATTCTACTCTACTCTACTCTACTCTACTCTACTCTACTCTACTCTACTCTACTCTACTCTGTTCTGTTCTGTTCTGTTCTGTTCCGTTCCGTTCCATTCCATTCCATTCCTGTCCTGTCCTGTCCTGTCCTGTCCTACCCTACCCTACCCTACCCTATCCTACCCTACCCTATCCTCTCCATGTCTCTAATTACAGACCATAAGCAATTGAATCCCATGGTTACTTTATAAGAGATCAATGCACCGAAGTCTTCATCAGTGGTTTTAAATGTAGCCTTGGGTGGAAATTTAGATTCTGCTTTTTTTCCCTCTTAACTGCATGCCTCACCAATGCCATCTTGCCCTCAGAGTAACCTGCTCAGAACCACGCAGACCAAGCTGGTGAAAGTCACCACTGCCACGCGGGCATGGTTGGATGGGGAGGCAGAGATGTCATCAACATTGCAGAGATCGGTGGTACAGCAGGAGATGTTCCTTTTGAGAATGGCTATGTCCTTGTGGTACGTGGTGCACGATGAAGCACATTGCTTAGAGATGATGTGGAGCAACCCCATCAGACCTGTAGAGGAGATTGAATGGCTGTTGAGGAGGTCCAGAAGGAACCCAGGCTACCCATCCCATGTTTTGGGGTAAGGAAAAGTGCCAGACCTTCTGGAGTATTGACCATAGCAGCTCCCTAGTAGGTAGAAAATGGGACAGGATTTGTAAATTGAGAGGAAGGTTTGAGATCTTCAACCTTTTATCCTACAAGCTTCTCCCTGCTATTTGTAGCTCAGGGTTGAATGGTTGGGACCTTGGTGCTCTCTGAGGTTGGCGGTTTTCTTCCAGATGTTTCATGACCCAACTAGGGAACATTATCAGTGCTACTAGGAAGTGGGGTTTGCAAAGAGGAGGAGAAAGACAACAACTATGGGGTCTTGGTGCTCTCTAAACTTGAAGGTTTTCTTGAAGACGTTTCATGACCCAACTAGGGATTTTCAACACCTTCTAGCACTGATGATGTTACCTGGTTGGGTAATGAAAGGTCTATTTAAAAAAAAAAACAAGAGGGAGAGGAATACAATGAAAAAGAGAGAGACAGTGAGAGAGTGAAAGAGAGAGAGAGAGAAAGGGAGAGAGAAAAAGAACAAGAAAGAGTGAGAGAGAAAAAGTGAGTGAGAGAGAAGGAATGAGAAAGAGAACAAGAAAGAGAGCGAAAGAGAATGAGAAAGACTGAGAGAGAAAGAGAATGAGAGAGAAAGAGAGGGAGAGAGAGAGGAAGAGAGAAAGAGAAAGCATGAGAAAGTGAGAGTGAGAAAGAGAATGAGAAAGAGAAAAAGAGAAAGAGGCATTTTATAGCTTGGCTTACTGATCACATCTGTTTTGCACACTTTTGCCTTTTCTTTGCAGAATACCGCTCTTTTGCAGTTGTCAGTTTTGAGTTGGGTGCGGCAGGTGTAACACCAGAGCGAGCCACCTGCCAAGGAAGAGAGGAAGATTTTATCATAAGGAGACCCAGGCCAGGAAAGCCAGCATCTCTGGCTGAATAGCAGGGGTGGGCGCGCTCCATGCATGCGTGTACATACCCAAAATGCGATGCGTGCACATGCCCCATGCATGCGCGTGCATTCCCTGCACATGCACACGCCCCCCACTCCACGTGCACATGCCCTCCACATGTGAGCGTGCCCCCCGCATGTGCCCCGCGCCCTGCACATGCACAGCTGAGACCTGCACACCTGCATGGAGGCATGCATGCATGCGCGGTGCAGCTGAGCTGGGGTGATGGGGTGTGTGCCCACAGACATAGGTTCCATAGGTTTGCCACCATTGTCCTATCTCAAGGAGTATACTTAAGTTTTGGGTGTTTGTTTTTGCAAAATGTGACTTTGTCCGATTCTGAATTTGGCACCTTTTTGAAAGTCATGGTTCTGCGAATGGGCCTGAGCAACCCAGGGTTGATACAGAGTCCATCAAGCGGTTGGCCGGATGGTTCTCACAAAGTTTATTATGGTTTGTACTGGGATTTTATTCCTGTAAGACACCCAGAGGCCCAGTCAGGGGCCCATATCAATTTTCTCAACAAACAACCAAGCAAACAAAGAAATAAGGGTCCAAAAGGAGCCCGAGGCACACATCAGGAACAGGAAGGAAGGATCTGGTGAAGCTAAACATCCCAGGACAGGGGTCGCCAACCGGTGGGCCGTGAGAAAGTTTTGGTTGGCTGCAGAGAAATCTCACCCCCAGAGCCACCCCCCGAAAGCAATTAATCCAGGCTGCGCCGCCCACATGGCCCGCAAGAACACTCCCCGCCAACTCACTCCTTACCCGGCAAACTTGCCTGCTAAATTGCTATTTCTCCTTTTTCCGACTATCAGCTGTTCTGCTGTGCCGGGAGATTTAGATTAGGTCGGAAGCAGGAAATGGTTGGATTTCTTGCTTTCTAGCTAGTCTTGAGATCTCCGGCTCTGCTTTTAAGCACAGCTGAACCTCCCTTAGGACTGAAGGTTTTATTATTCAGTGCAGACTCATGGCAAACAAATTTAAGAGGATGAGCTTGCCGATGGATAAATCACTGAATGATTCTGCGAGCAACTCAATCTGCCTGCCTGCTTTGCCTGATTTTGGGTAAAAGTTGCTCTTTTTTAATTAAAAATAATCAATATTTACATACATGGTGTGTTGTGAGTTAATTCTGTGAGTTTGCTTGCTAGCAAAATTTATGAGTTTGCTTGCAAGCAAATTTTATGTGACAGATTGAGCTAGCTGATGGCAGATAGATAGATCTCTGAATGAATCTGTGATTCTGTGAGCAACTCAATCTGCCTGTCTGCTTTGCCTGATTTTGGGTAAAATTTGCTCTTTTTTTAAAAAAATATTTATATAAATATTTATAATATTTACATACAAGCCATGCCCAGCCAGTCACATGACCACCAAGCCATACCCACAAATTAGGCCACACCCACAGAACCAGTTAGTGGTTCCTGGGATCTAAAATGATGAGTTTGGTGGTCCCTGAGGTCCAAAAGGTTGGCGACTCCTGGCCTAGGAAAAGCGTTGCTGAAATGGAAGAAAGATCAGTTAGAAGAGGGGGCTTCAAGCCAGAATTTGGAAGAGGGGTAGAGGTCTTTTTGCTGAGCCCCTCGCTCAATGCAGGAGTCTACTAATTCATGTTTCTCCAAAAACTACTTTATGTTTCCCCCACCCTGTCTTATAAGTTTTTGGCTACCAAAAAGGGCACCAGGTCTTATTTTCAGGGTAGATTTTTGGTCATCCATTGACTCAGCTCATTTGCGTGCATTATCCCCGACCTCCTTTTCACTGTCAGAGGTTTTCAGGAACTTGTTCTACGGATCGATCTGTTATTGGCAGCAGAGGCCTTCAGGAAAATCTTGCTGGCTTTGCCTGCCGCAGAAGAAATGGGCCCACAAGGCAGGTGTCAGGGTGTGCGAGGCCTGGCTGCATCTGTCTGAAGGTAAGTAGTAGGGCAGCTCCACCCCCCCATCTCCACCCTAGCTTCATTTTTACCTGTGCACCCTGGAGTGGGCAGGGTTTTAATTAGGGCTTGTTTTGGGGGGTAGGGCTTATATTGGGCACACAAGTAAAATCAAGCTATGGCTTACTTTCAGGATAGGCCTTATTTTCAAGAAAACGTGATAGATCACAGTTTCCCAACCTCTCTGGCTTTGTGGACCGGCAGGAGGAGGGGGGAAGAAGGGATTGTTTTATTCCAGTGGTGGGCACCCATGCACCCACTACTCACACAAATGGAGCACATGTGCGCTCGCCTGCTGTTTTTGCAAGTGGATATATGCGTGTGCTCACCCAACTGTGGCCCAGTTCTGAATGGTTCAAGGCCTGGCAGTGGGCCACAGCCTGGAGGGCTAGGGAGCCCTTTACTAGATTATCTGGTCACCACACTATAAAAAAGATGTTGAGACTCCAGAAAGAGTGCAGAGAAGAGCAACTAGGATGATTGGGGGACTGTTTTTTCTTTTGAAGACATTTCCCTTCTGATCTAAGAAGCTTCTTCAGCTCTGACTGGACAGTGGGGAATGGAAGGAGTTGAAGACAGCTGGTCATTTGCATCCTTTTAGAAAGTTGTTGAGACTGCTCGAAGTTTTACTAATACTAATTACCACTCTATAAACCCTTAATAAGGCCATACCTAGAGTGGTCCATCCAATTTTGTTCACCACACTATAAAAAAGATGTTGAGAGTTTAGCAAAAAGTACAAAGAAGAGCAACCAGGATGATTAGGAGACTGGAGGCTAAGGCATATGAAGAATGATTGCAGGAACTGGGTCTGGCTAGTCTAGTGAAGAAAAGGACCACGGGAGACAGGATAGCAGTCTTCCAATATTTGAGGGACTGCCACAGAGAGGAGGGGATCAAGCTATTTTCTAAAGCAGCTGAAGGCCAGACAAGGAATAATGGATGGAAACTGAACAAGGAGAGATTTAACCTGGAAATAAGGAGAAACTTTCTGACAGTGAGAAAAATCACCCAATGGAACAGAAGTTGCCTTTGGAAGTTGTGGGAGCATCATCACTGGAGGCTTTCAAGAAGAGACTGGACTGCCATTTGTTAGAAATGGTGTAGGGTCTCCTACTTGGGTGGGGGGTTCGACTAGATGACCTACAAGGTCCCTTCCAACTCTGTTAATCTGTTATCGCTGACAAATAACCACGGCAACTTTTAATTTTTATCAAAAGAGAGAGCGAGAGAGAAAGGAAACAGCGTGGCATGGAAAGATCAAATTGGCTCTGGAAACAACTAACACTCTGTGAAAGTGCCTTTTAAGATCTAGCAGGATAGTTCTTGACTTATGACCGCAATTTGTTTATTTAGAATACATAAGGATAATGGTTAATGAATTAAGAAAAGGGATTCCGCATTGATATGAGGGGTAATAAGAATGTATTTGCAATTACAAGTTATTTAGACAATAGGGGAATATAGACCATTGATAGGGGGAAGGGCACTGATATTTTTTTCTTAATAGATAAATGTATGTTCTTTTTTTATATATGTTGTGACTGGAAGGATTGACCCTGCTGGGAGTTTTGACTCTGATGCCTCTGAAGATGGAAGGTTTGAAATGAACTGAGAAGATGTTTAGAATTAAAGTAATATTAGTGAACAGGATTAATTTGTTTGTTCCTTTTCTTAATTAATTAAGTTAAAAATGGATAAGATAGGAAGTTGAATGTAGAAAATGAATAGATAATTATTGTCATATTAGCATGTAAAAGTGGTAATCTGGAATTATGTTGTAGACCGAAAAGAGCTTTTTTATTTCTCTTTGTTTTGGAAAAATTGAATAAAACTTGTTTGTTTGTTTTTTTTAAAAAAAGGAATGGTTGCATGTCAAGGACTACCTGTCAACTCAATTGGCCAGAGGGCGGCAAAAATGCAGGAATTAAAAAAAGCACCTTAATTATTGCTGAAAACAAGAGTACGATGAGATCCTTGAAGATAAGCGCCCAGCTCTTAATGGTCACTTCAGGCTACTGTGGGTAAGGCTCCCCAGTCCTGCCTTGATCTCCAAGGCATTTTTGGGTCTGCTTGGCAGGAAAAACAGGACTCCTGGCTTTGGAGGAGGCCTCTATGGGCGTAGTACCTGAGTAATAACTCTCAAAGCCTTTCGCAGGTTTTGCAGGCGAAGAGCAGGCCGAGCTGAGGGGTGGAGTCAAATGACTCATTAGCCCAGAGGCATTACGTTCCCACAAATGGTTTAAACCCATCCCTGCTTGAATTCCTTTGGCCGATAGTTGTCTAGAGTCTTGCATATAGAACTGAGCGATAAATCAGCTTAACTGGAATTGAATGTGTGGTCCTGAATCTTTTTTAAAAAAGGCTCCTAAAAACACTGGTTGGAGCTTCCCTAGATAGAACAATAAGGTGGTTTTTCCCCTTCCCTTCCCTTCCCTTCCCTTCCCTTCCCTTCCCTTCCCTTCCTTCCCTTTCCTTTCCTTTCCTTCCTTTCCTTCCTTCCTTCCTTTCCTTTCCTCTTCCTCTTCCTCTCCTCCCTCCCTCCCCCTCCCCCCTTCCTCCCTCCCTCCCTCTCCCTCCCTCCCTCCCTCCCTTCCTTCCTTCCTTCCTTCCTTCCTTCCTTCCTTCCTTCCTTCCTTCCTTCTTGGTGCTCTCTGAGCTTGGCGGTTTTCTTGCAGAAGTTTTATTACCAAACTAGATAACAATATCTAGTTTTCCTTTCTTTCTCCTTCTTCTTTCTTTTACCTTTCCTCTCTTTTCCCCTACATTTTTTTTTGTTTCATTTCATTTCCCCTTTCCTTCTTTCCTTCTTTCCTTTCCTTTCCTCCCACCTCCATCCCCAGTAACATCCTATCCTATCCTATCCTATCCTACCCTACCCTATCCTGGTTTAGCACTCTTTTAAAGACCACCATAGCTATGTTTTGAAGCAGGACCAGCTCTCTTTGGAAAGAATGCCAGTAACATGTTGCCAAGAAGAGTGATTGAAACAGGAAAAGAGTTTTAGGGGAAGTTTCGATTACTCAGACCTTTAATTGGGGTTGTGCGTCAGTTATGCCCTTTCCTGGGCCAACAGCTCCTGCTCACCTATGTCCTAGTCACCTCTTGTCTGGACTACTGCAATGAGCCTTACCTGAGAATGTTAGGAATGATAGTCACCTCACAGTTGAATTGGAAATATATAAACCAAGATTGTAATTTAATACTGTATCTTTAAGAGAATGCTGTAATTGTGATTGGCTGAGGTTCCTCCAATGGCCATAAGATGGAGCCAGAAACCTGGTTTGCTTCTTCTTGCATTTCCTGTATTGCCGTTTTGCCTGATCCTCGTTCTGCTTGGGTTGCTGTAAGTCTTGCAACTATTAGCAAACTCCGTTTATGAACTTTTTTTTATGATACTGGACTTCGTTTTTGGATTATCCCTGGACTGATTATTTAGAATACTAACTGCTTTAACCATGCATTATTTGGACTGTTTGTTGGACTTTGTTTACCCGTTTACTGGAAGTAAAACCTACATTTTACTATTCAGTGTATCTGTGCGCTGGTTGAGTGTTATTCATCACCACTGTCACTACACTTCCCTGAGCGCACTCATTCTCCTAATGGGGAATACCTCAACAGAGACTGCTGTTGATGTAATTCCCCGTTAGGAGAATGAGCGCATACAGGGAGACATATACGAGAGAAGTGTTTGTAAAACACCTGGTGCCCTAGCGAGGTGGCCATATAAATTTTCTCAACAAACATCCAAGCAAACCAATAAATGTAATATGAAAGCTAATACAATCCTGTAGGGACAGAGGCATAGAATCAAGATCACGTGAAATATTAGTGCCACTTTTAAAAGCCTTAGTAACATCACACCTAGAATACTGCATCCAGTATTGGTCAACACATTGCAAAAAAGAGTTGAGACTTTGGAAAAAGTGCAAAGAACAGCAATTCAGATGATCAAAGGCCTGGAGACTAAAACATAGAAAGTGTTGTGGTTCGCCGGAAGCAGATGCGGACAGCTGAGGTCTCGGAGAGTGAGTACTCAGATGAGGGGCCTGCATGTGATGTAGGGATGGGGCCAGGACCATCAGGGAGTGGAGTGCTGCCTTTGGAGCTTATGGAGGCTGGCAGCAGTGAGGAAGAGGCCCCTGAGGAGCTTGTGCCCAGTACGTGTGTGTGCAGGGCTGCTCAAAGGAAAGAGCAGCTGCAGCAGCACGGGTGCCTCGGGAGAAAGGCTGCAAGGTAATGGCCCCTTCCTCAAGAGATAAAAGCCAGCTGAGAAACCAGAGTTCTTTGCAGGAAGCAAAGACGTTTTTGTACTCAAGCCTTGTGGACATTCGGAGTATCTTGGTTGGTGTTTGGAGACTCTTTGTGTTTGAAATATTTCTTAGTAACTTTATCTAGTGTTCTTGGCAGCCTTGCACCACCTTGGCAAGGCTCGTTCTTATCAGAGACAATTAATTTGAAACAGCCTTTTAACCAGGAAGGAACGGAATTCGTAAATAATCATTGAAAGGTTTTGCTGTTACCTCTGTTTCATGTTTGTTTCCTTGGAACAAGGTTTGGGTCAGAACAGAAAGGCTGCAGGATTTGGGTTTGACTAGTCTAGAGAAAAGGAGCAGTATTCTAATATTTGAGGGGCTACCACAAAGAAGAGGGGGTGAAATTATTTTCCAAAGCACCAGAAGGTGAGACAAGAAACAATGGCTGGAAACTAATCAAAGAGAGAAGCAACCTGGAATTAAGGAGAAACTTCCTTAATTCAATTAACTGGACAATTAACCAGTGGAACAGAAGTTGCCTTCAGAAGTCATGGTTGCTCCATCAGTGGAGGTTTTTAAGAAGAGACTAGACAGTCACTTGTCTGAAATGGTGTAGATTCTCCTGCTTGAGCAGAGGGCTAGACTAGAAGACCTCCAAGGTCCCTTCCAGCTGTATGGTATGGTATGGTATGGTATGGCATGGCATGGCATGGCATGGCATGGCATGGCATGGCATGGCATTGCATTGCGTTATTCTATTCTATTCTATTCTATTCTATTCTATTCTATTCTATTCTCCTTCTATTCTATTCTATTCTATTCTATTCTATTCTATTCTATTCTTCCATTCCATTCCATTCCATTCCATTCCATTCCATTTTCCCATTCTATTCTATTCTATTCTATTCTATTCTATTCTATTCTATTCTATTCTATTCTATTCTATTCTATTCCATTCCATCCCATCCCATCCCATTTCATTCCATTTTCCCTTCCTTCTATTCTATTCTATTCTATTCTATTCTATTCTATTCTATTCTATTCTATTTTCTATTCTATTCTCTATTCTATTTTCTATTCTATTCTGAATAAGTGTCCAAAACGAGTGCAAGCCACACACGAGGAATGGGAAGGAGGGAACTGGTGAAGCTGAATTTCCTAGGGAAAGCAAAGCATTGCTGAAGTGGAAGAAATATCAATCGGAAGACTCACTTGGCTGTATCAGGAGAACTCCAGTCAACAGGAGGATCAGAATGGCTTTCATTATGGGTGGCTGAATCTCTTCTGCAGAGGACAGGACATCGTCTCTCCACCTTGCTTGGCTGGCTCTGAAAAATAACCGTTGAACCCGGTGCAGTTGGAAGATCTACCTGGAATTCTGGGGGCTTCTTCCCATTACTCCCTAGGGTTTCTGTGACACCACTGTACTTTCCTTTTCTAGGAGATTTACTGATTGCTTGATTTGACCTTGTCTGAAATCTCAGAGCTTTTAGGCAAGGCGTAACCTAGTAGGAACATGGTGGCTCAGTGGCTAAGATGCTGAGCTTGTCGATCCGAAAGGTCGGCCGTTCGGCAGTTCGAATCCCTAGCGCAGCGTAACAGAGTGAGCTCCCGTTACCTGTCCCAGCTTCTGCCAACCTAGCAGTTCGAAAGCACGTACACAATGCAAGTAGAAAAATAGGGACCCCTTTGGTGGGAAGGGAACAGCGCTCAGTACGCCTTTGGCATTTAGTCACGCCGGTCACATGACCAGGGAGACGTCTTCGGACAGCGCTGGCTCTTCGGCTTTGTAACAGAGATGAACATCGCCCCCTAGAGCCGGAAATGACTAATACCTATGTCCGAGGGGAACCTTTACCTTTAACCTAGCAGGACTAAGGAACTAAAAGACGGAGTTCTCCCTCCTCAAACAGGATGGGTGGGATTTCTCCAGCTGGTCTCTTAAGATGACAAATTCCTTTTCTCTGTCCAACTCACTCTGTCATCTTCATGTTAACTTGGCCCATTAATCT